>NC_090726.1:46673354-46680854 GCF_036898095.1 Palaemon carinicauda | reverse complement strand
TCCACTTATAAGTAATTTATGGAAATGACCTTTCATGTTGCTACTATTACAAATATTTATTACACAAGGTATGCATCAGGTTACTAGATAGTACTGGAAACACAATTTAATCCCAATAATTCATGACATCAAACATCAAGCACAATACTATAATGCCAGATGGCAAACCAGCATGTGGCCCGATTGGTAACGTCTCTGCCTGGTGATTGCCAGTCGGGGGTTCGAGTCCCGCTCAGACTTGTTAGTGCCATTAGTGTCTGCAACCTCACCATCATTGTGAGCTAAGTTTGGGTGGTTTGAGAGAGCCTATAGGTCTATCTGCTGAGCCAACAGCAGCCACTGCCTGGCCCTCCCTGGTCCTACCTTGGGTGGAGGGGCGGCTTGATCGCTGATCATATAATATATGGTCAGTCTCTAGGGCATTGTCCTGATTGCTAGGGCAATGTCACTGTCCCTTGCCTCTGCCATTCATGAGCGACCTTTAAACTTCTAGATACTGAAACAGCTGAGATCATAAAGGAACAGTAATTATAAGTACAACAGCATAACCCAACACGACCAAACGAAGGAACTTATTTGATAGATTTTCTAGATACAGATCATTGGGGTACCATATTGGAAACGTCCCTGCCTAGCAATCTGTTAAGCCCTGGCCACACGATCGAGCATGCCCGACGGGCAAACAGTGATACTACCCCACAATAGTTAGTGAAAATGAGGGGTGATGACATCAGAAGCAGGAAAACTAAAGGCAGGGATCTGGCAACTTTATGATGCCAGATCCCTGTCTGTGGTTTTCCCGCTTCCGACGTCATGAACCCTCTTTCTTACTAAGTATTGTGGTCTGGTATCACTGTTTGCAAGTCGGGCATGCTCGATCGTGTGGACAGGGGTTTAGATGTAACTTCGAGCCTCGCCCATGCTCAAAAGTTTATAGTAGTATCTGTAATTTCACCATCCTTGTGAGCTAGGGATAGGGGGGTTTGGAGCAGCTTATAAGGCCAGGAGCACACTAGCGACTCTGTGGCGCCACAAAGCCACAGTATCGTGTGGCGGGGATGTGGTCTCCAATAGGTTTCCATTGTTTTCAAGTTTTCCCGCGCAAACTAGCGACTGTGGCTCTCTGTCGCTCATCCCCGCCACAGGCGTGGCGTGGCTTTGTGGCACCACAGTCGCTAGTGTGCTCCCAGCCTAAATCTACCTGCTGAGTTATCATCAGCAGCCATTGCCTGGCCCTCCCTGGTCCTAGCTTGCGTGCTGATCATATGTATATACGGTCGTCTTTAGGGCATTGTCCTGTCCCTTGTTTGCCATTCATTGGCAACCTTTAAACTTCCTGAGCACAAGTTGGTTCAACTTCTCAAAACTACAATTTTAGATTTCAAATTTACTCTTTCAAACATAATGGTTCTATAGTTTATACCTTTGAACCAGAAATTGATTGGCCTGTATTTCAAGTTTACTTTTTAAGAGCCTAGTATTAGAGGAACAATTACAGGGCCAATAGAAATTCTAAATCCTAACCAAGGAAGTTCCATAGACCTCCACAAAAAAGTTTGTACGTCACGAATAATATCAGAAAGATGAATTAAGCTAAACACAAACACAACCAAGGAATTTTTTACACACTTAAAAAGTATCAAATCTACAATAATTTATTATAATAAATCCAGCCGTTAGAAAGTGATCCCAATTACTTTTTAGATAATTGTAAATAATTAAGAGTAATAAGACGGATATAAGGGATATTTTGAAAAGGTGATTATTTAATTTTGTGATTCCTAGTAGTGATAGAAAAAAACTTGTAGTCTTTAACTGATAGAGGAAGTGTTCGAGATCACAGTGTAGAATGATGATGATGATTATTATTATTATTATTATTATTATTATTATCAATATTTTTATTATTATTATTATTATTATTATTATTATTATTGATTATTATCATAATTATCATTATTATTATTATTATCAATATTATTATTATTATTATTATTATTATTATTATTATTATTATTATTGATTATTATCATAATTATCATTATTATTATTATTATCATTATCTTTATTATCATTATTATTATTAATATTATTATTATCATCATTATCTAAGCTACAACCCTAGTTGGAAAAGCAAGATGCTATAAGCCGAAGGGCTCCAACAGGGAAAAATAGCCCAGTGAGCAAAGGAAACAAGGAAATAAATGAGAAATGAACAATAAAATATTTTAAAAAAACAGTAACATCAAAACAGATATTTCATAAACTATAAAAAAGGCTTATGTCAGCCTGTTCAACATAAAACTCATTTGCTGCTAGTTTAAACTTTTGAAGTTCTACCGATACGAAGCTGATAAGAATTAATCCAGTCATTTATCAAAAGCAAGACCAGTGTTAAAAATACTCCAATTGATGTGGTAATAAGAAAAGTTGGCACAACAGCCAGGCCTTCTCCATCATGAGGCTCAATACTACACAGTATTCTAGAAGTTTTATTCCAAGTTGTTACCAAGTTGGGGAAAAACTACAACAGAAGTTTAAGAACAATAATATTGAAATAAATCTTTCATATATAAACTATAAAAACTTGAAAATGACGAGGAAGAGAAACAAGATAGAATAATGTGCCCGAGTGTACCCTCAAGCAAGAGATCTTTAACCCAAGACAGTGGAAGACCATGGTACAGAGGCTATGACACTATCCCAAGCTAGAGAACAATGGTTTGATTTTGGAGTGTCCTCCTCCTAGAAGAGCTGCTTACCATAGCTGAAGTGTCTCTTCTACCCTTACCAAGAGGAAAGTAGCCACTGAACAATTCTAGTGCAGTAGTTAACCCCTTGGGTGAAGAAGAATTGTTTAGTATTTTCGGTGTTGTCAAGTGTATGAGGAAAGAGGAGAAGGTGTAAAGAATAGGCCAGACTATTGTGTATGTGTCGGCGAAGATGAAATAAGCCGTAACCAGAGAGAGGGATCCAATGTAGTAATGTCTAGCCAGTCAAAGGACCCAATAATTCTCTAGTGGTAGTATTATCAACGGGCGGCTGGTGCCTTGGCCAACCTACTAGCTACTATGAATGAAATAAAGAATAAAACAGTATACACAATTCTCTAGTGGTAGTATCTCAACGGGTGGCTAGTGCCTTGGCCAACCTACTAGCTACTGAATGAAATGAAGAATAAAACACAGTATACACAATTCTCTAGTGGTAGTATCTCAACGGGCGGCTGGTGCCTTGGCCAACCTACTATAGTCCATTTCTTTTAGCGATGCATATTTGCACCGACTCGCGGCGGTGCCCTTTTAGCTCGGAGAAGTTTCCTGATCGCTGATTGGTTAGAATTATCTTGTCCAACCAATCAGCGATCCGGAAACTTTTCAGAGCTAAAAGGGCACCGCCGCGAGTCGGTGCAAATATGCATCGCTAAAAGAAATGGACTATAGCTACTATGAATGAAATAAAGAATAAAACAGTATACACACAAGAGACAGAAGCTACCTTTTTACCCTATACATAGCAACAAGAGCTCAAAGCTACTATCAACCTTGACCTTAAGCAGTTTTGCAACAAAAACCGTAAACAAAAGGTACTAACAGACACGTCAAATATTCTGCCAAGTTTTCTTCCCAGCCGTGAAAATGTTGAGTAACGAGGGGGGAATTTTCTATTTATGGATAAAAAAAAAAACAATGAAGCTAAGTTAATATATTGCCAAAAACAGTAGCTACTAACAGCTGGGTAATATCAATGTACTAGGGATGGTGATGTATGTGAATTTTATCAGCCAGTTCTTTTTTAGGAACGATTTTTTTATTACTAAAAATAAAACTTGAGTACCATAGATTCCTGGCAATGACCCAATAGAGAGAGAGAGAGAGAGAGAGAGAGAGAGAGAGAGAGAGAGGAGAGAGAGAGAGAGAGAGAGAGAGAGAATAAAATGAAGCTGATATGAATATACATGCCAGCCTTCTTACGTGAGAGAGAGAAAGAGAGAGAGAGAGAATAAAATGAAACTGATATGAATATACATGCCAGCCTTCTTACGGAGAGAGAGAGAGAGAGAGAGAGAGAGAGAGAGAGAGAGAGAGAGAGAGAGAGAGAGAGAGAGAATAAAAATATAGCGACAATAAAATGAAATTCATACGAAATACCAGCCCTTCTTAGAGAGAGAGAGAGAGAATAAAATGAAACTAATATATAAATACCAGCCCTTCTTACGGGGGGAGAGAGAGAGAGAGAGAGAGAGAGAGAGAGAGAGAGAGAGAGAGAGAGAGAGAGAGAGAGAGAGAGAGAGAATAAAATGAAACTAATATATAAATACCAGCCCTTCTTACGGGGAGAGAGAGAGAGAGAGAGAGAGGAGAGAGAGAGAGAGAGAGAGAGAGAGAGAGAGAGAGAGAGAGAGAGAGAGAATAAAATGAAACTAATATATAAATACCAGCCCTTCTTACGGGGAGAGAGAGAGAGAGAGAGAGAGAGAGAGAGAGAGAGAGAGAGAGAGAGAGAGAGAGAGAGAGAGAGAATACCTGATAGACCGAGGTGGTGGCATTGGTCTAACTCACATCTAAGAATTAACTTTGGCTCCAATCCACCGGACAGACAGAGCACTTGGCAGTATCACTCGGCCAAGAAATTACTGTATTGAAAAAGAGAAAAAAAAATATAAGCTTATTGATGCAGCAAACCTTCACAGAAATAAAATAACGCAGTATCAATTACATGAATATGTGCAGCCATAAGTTCTATATTGATGATTATTGTAATTAACAACGTGATGATATACCTGGGGAACGAATTATTGTAAGTAACAACGTGATGAGAGACTTGGGGAACGAATTATTGTAAGTAACAGAGCGTTGAGAACTCTAGGGAACGAATTATTGTAAGTAACAGAGCGTTGAGAGCCCTAGGGAACGAATTATTGTAAGTAACAGAGCGTTGAGAACTCTAGGGAACGAATTATTGTAAGTAACAGAGCGTTGAGAACTCTAGGGAACGAATTATTGTAAGTAACAGAGCGTTGAGAACTCTAGGGAACGAATTATTGTAAGTAACAGAGCGTTGAGAACTCTAGGGAACGAATTATTGTAAGTAACAGCGTGTTGAGAGCCCTAGGGAATAAATTATTGTAAGTAACACCGTGATGAGAGACAAGGGGAACGAATTATTGTAAGTAAAAGAGCGTTAAGAACCCTAGGGAACGAATTATTGTAAGTAACAGCGTGTTGAGAGCCCTGGGGAATAAATTATTGTAAGTAACAACGTGATGAGAGACAAGGGGAACGAATTATTGAAAGTAACAGCGCGGTGAGAACCCTAGGAAATAAATTATTGAAAGTAACAACATGATGAGAGACATGGGGAAAGAATTATTGTAAGTAACAGCACGTTGAGAGCCTTAGGGAATAAATTTTTGTGAGTAATAACGTGATGAGAGACATCTGGAATGAATTATTGTAAGTAAAAGCAAGTAGAGAGCCTTAAGTAATAACGTGATGAGAGACATGGAGAACAAATTATTGTAAGTAACAACGCAATGAGAGACATGGGGAACGAATTATTGTAAGTAACACCCCGTTGAGAGTCTTAAGGAATAAATTATTGTAAGTACCAACGCGATGAGAGACTAGGAGAACAAATTACTGTAGGTAACAGCGCGGTGAGTCCTAGGGAATAAACTATTTCAAGTAACAGTGCGTTGAGAACCGTAGGGAATAAACTATTGTAAGTAACAGCGCGTTGAGAACCCCAGGGATTAAACTATTGTAAGTAACAGCGCATTGAGAACCCTAGGGAATAAACTATTGTAAGTAACAGCGCGTTGAGAACCCTAGAGAATAAATTATTGTAAGTAACAGCGCGTTGAGAACCCTAGGGAATAAATTATTGTAAGTAATAGCGCGTTGAGAACCCTAGGGAATAAATTATTGTAAGTAACAGTGAATTGAGTACCCTATGGAATAATTTATTGTAAGTAACAGCACGATGAGAAACATGGTTAACGAATTATTGTAAGAAACAGTCAACTAAACTTTGAGTCAAAACCTACATTTGCAACAGAAAGATATGAAATACCTTTATACACAAACGACGTATAGGCCTACCCATATATTTACCAATTTTATAACACCAATAGCCTAAATAAGTGCCAAATTTAACGTAGACCTAGTATTCTAGACAAACCATTATCTAGAATCCTAGATAATTTCAAGACATTTAAATATGTTCTGTGTTTGAAATGCTTTAGTATAATGCTAAACTTATTATTATAGCACTAACGATATGTAAATTTAATCTGCATTTTCAGTTGCAATGTAATTATTAAAACAGAGAGAGAGAGAGAGAGAGAGAGAGAGAGAGAGAGAGAGAGAGAGAGAGAGAGAGAGAGAGAGAGAGAGAGATGCACACAAAAGAACGTATGACCTACGTGACAGATACCATGCGTTAACTTGCTTCTATTGTCAAAGAGATAATTATGGCCATACTGAGAAGAAGAAAGAAGAATTAGAAGAAGAAGAGGAAAGAAGAAGAAGGAGAAGAGGAAAGAAGAAGAAGAAGAAGAGGAAAGAAGAAGAAAGAAAGAAAGGAGAAGAGGAAAGAAGAAGAAAGAAAGAAAGGAGAAGAGGAAAGAAGAAGAAAGAAAGGAGAAGAGGAAAGAAGAAGAAAGAAAGAAAGGAGAAGAGGAAAGAAGAAGAAAGAAAGAAAGGAGAAGAGGAAAGAAAAAGAAAGAAAGGAGAAGAAGAAAGAAAGAAGAAGGAAGAAGAAGAAGACAGAGAATGAATGCAAGTTCAAGGAGGTTAGCAAAGTCTGCAGATCAAGGAACTAATGTGATCTTAGAATTTCATCAACTGTACAAAATGTTTAAAACCTAAAAAAAAAATGTATTGACCATAAGATGAATTCGAGATGCTACAAAGCTTTCTATATGATATTAGACTAGAATTAAATACGGATCATGTATACGAATATATCATAAATTGCAATGCATGAAATTCATAAGTTGCACAAGCTCTTAATGCAAAAATTGAGTAAATTCAAATACTGACAGTGGATACAAATATTTAATTTTGGAATTGTCAAAAATATAGTTGAGTTTACAAGTGAGATCATACATTACTCTTCGTGGTTATAGTAAGAGAAATAATTAATGATTGTCTAGCAGCTAAAGAAAACAGCATGAAGGTTATATTGTTATGATCACTCAAAATGAATAGTTACTAAGTGGATAATAGTAAATATACGATAGACGGTCCACAGGGGTCTAAACCACCTAGTTTAAGATGGTTCTAAATCATTATTGGAACTAAAATGACTTAAATTGTCTACTGTAGGTTCCAGAACTTCCAAATATGCAGACTTAAAACTATACAATAAGCTCCAATTAGACATGCGAAAGACTGAAAATATTCTTGTTTTTCAAATAATTTGAGAGTGGTTCGCAGACCTAAAAGGACTGGCAACACTTTCTAAGGTTTCACGCCTGGAGGTTATCCATCGCCT
>NC_090726.1:46663354-46668354 GCF_036898095.1 Palaemon carinicauda | reverse complement strand
AAAGAGAGAAGATATTGGGTTCACACTCTTCTAAAGGACAGATCAAAGAGAGAAGACATTGGGTTCACACTCTTCTAAAGGACAGATCAAAGAGAGACGATATTGGGTTCACCTTCTTCTGCAGGACAGATGAAAGAGAAGATATTGGGTTCACCTTCCTCTGCAGGACAGATCAAAGAGAGAAGATAATGGGTTCACACTCTTCTAAAGGACAGATCAGGGAGAAGATATTGGGGTCACACTCTTCTAAAGGACAGATCAAAGGTCGACGAAATTCATGGAGTCATTAAGTATTTTATCTTGGAACATATACGGGATCAAGCGGAATTTACCTGTCCTTAATGAGTTCTGCAATGATTTCCGTGGCATTATTGCACTGCAAGAAACCTTACTCCTCCCCCATGACCTGGCTATCAGTGATTCGGTTCATGTTGATTATAACAGTTTCTCTATCTCGTCGATGGTTACTCACGACTACATCATTCAAGGTCGTCCGAAAGGAGGTCTCTCATTTCTATGGCATAGATCACTGGACAAGTGCGTGAAACCAGTGACGTATCAAACTGACAGACTTCTTGGCCTGCAAGTAACGATCGAAGGTAAAACCATATTAGTGATTAATGCATACTTCCCCTGGGAGTGCCAGTCAAACTCTGATCAGTATTGTATATTACTAGGAGAAGTCCAAGGTATTATTAATGATACCACCGCTGACCATGTGTGCATAATAGGAGACTTTAATGCGCACCCATCCAGACTTTTCTATAATGAATTACAGCGTCTCTGTTCTCAACAATCTCTTCAAATTAGCGATGTTGCCCTACTGCCTCCTTCGTCCTTTACGTACATGCAAAACAGAAATAATATGCCCATCACATCCTGGCTTGATCATTGTATTACCACTGACCGCCTGCATAGCTCTATCACTGAATGTATTATACGATACGACCTTTCGTCTGCATTCGATCACATACCCATACAGATCACATTTCACACACCCTCCCTCCCGGCGGTACCCATCCAAAGGGAGAGGCTACCTTCTATCTCATGGGATTTCTCCAACCTCCAAAAATCCACTTGCATTCAAACGCTTATCTGAAAGTAATCTCCGCTCGATAATCCAACCTGCTGAAGCCCTGCTCTGCAATAATCCTAATTGCCGCAACGAACAGCATAAAACAAAACTGAAGGAATTCTACTGTAAATATCATAAATGCCCTACGGAGCTCCGGGAAGAGACACGTTTAGACTCTCTAGAGGTAACCATCGAAACATACCTGGTTGGAATGACTTAGTTAAAGACCTCTATGCACACTCTCGAGAAATGTTCCTTCTTTGGAGGAACGATGGTAGCCAGAGAGAAGGTCCCCTCGCTCTTCAGATGAGACAAGCGAGAGCACAGTTCAACTTGCTCTCCGTCAATGTCGCAGCAACGAAAATCAGCTACGAGCCGATGCACTGTCCAGAAAATTGACCAACCATGACTTCCCCCATCTTTGGAAAGATATTAATTCACTAAACCCAAAGTCAAACAAATTATCCCAAAGAGTAGGGGATGCAATTGGCGAAGAATCCATCGCAAGAATGTGGGGGGATCACTTCAGTACCATCCTAAATTGTATAAATGACCAAGATACCCGAAATGAAGTGGATACCCTCATCAATGTCAATATGGATTTTCAATATAGTGACCGTATCTCCCCGAGTGACGTGTGCGAGGCTATCAAGAAATTACCTAGTAACAAGGCACCCGGCTGCGATGGCCTTCCTGCCGAGGCTTTCAAATTCTGCCACCCTATAATTTATATCCTATTTTCTGCACTATTAATGCCTGTATATTACACCAATATCTCCCCGAAACCCTGCTACTTGTCCACTTAATACCTCTCATAAAAACAAACTGAAGGATGCCAGTGACCCAGGAAACTACCGCCCCTCGCCATTACAACAATTTCATCAAAAATATTTGAATCTCTTCTGTTCCGTCGCCTTGCACCATTTCTCCACACCGCAGACAATCAATTTGGTTTTAAGACTAACCACTCGACTGACACCTGTATATATATATTAAAGGAGTTATTGAATTTCTATATATCCTCGGCCCTCCCCTGTCTACTTATGTTTGTAGACGTGCGGAAGGCATTTGACAGAGTAAACTCTCTGAAGCTCTTTTTGAAACTACGCAAAAGGGGAACTCCTCTATATCTCATCGGTATATTATACTGTTGGTTCACAACACAACAGTTCTGTGTCAAATGGGGCAATGTCCTGTCCCAGCAATTCGGCTCATCTAAACGGTCCTCAGGCATGGAGGCATCCTCTCACCATACCTATTTAATGTTTACACAGACGACTTAAATATCAGACTGAATTCACTCCATTGGGTGTTACGGTTAATGGCTTTACCATAAATACCTTTGCTACGCTGACGATATGGTCCTCATCTCCCCCTCTGCTCAAGGCTTACAAACGTCTCATCAATTACTTGCAACGCATACGCTATTGAACATGACATAATCTATAACGAATCGAAGACACAGTGCATGTCTGTCCTTCCTAGATCGCTCCGTTTCGTAGAAGATCCACATATTTACCTTCAAACCATCAGCTAGAATTTGTCAATGATTTTCCTTACCTAGGTCACATCATTACGAAAGATTTAAAGGACACACCTGACATTGAAAACAGGCGTCGAAAATTGTGTTGTCTAGGGAACATGGTAACGAGAAGATTTGCCTTCTGCCGCCAAGATATCAAAAAACTCCTATTTCAAACCTACTGCTATAACGTATACGGCTGCTCGCTATGGGCAAACTATACGCGAGAATCGATGAGACGTATCACAGTCATACACAATGATATCCTAAGGCGCCTCACCAATACCCCGAGGCACCATTCAGCTTCAGCGATGTTTGTTGAAAATGGACTGGATAACCTGAAAACCATCATTCGTCGCTCTATAGTAAGTCTCACCTCCCGCCTACGATCTAGTGAAAATCCCCTTATTCAAAATGTGCTTGCAAGTGCAGCGAGAATAAAATCCAAAATGTGGGAAACCTGGAATACGGAAGCGTCAGTACAATGAATTGTATTCACTAATATTTGATAGTGTGGCTATGCCAAATCCTCATCACTAAATAACTTTGGTATGATTCCCAGTATTGTTATGATAACGTGTTTTATTATGTTACATCTTTGTTGTCTGGATGTCCTGTATTTCCTTCACACCCCTGCTCAGTGACTAGATTTTTTTTTTCCCTCTCCAGTGTTCTTTCATTTTCAAGCAATTCTGTTCCAACATATTATCATTGTCATCTCCATTTTTTTTCTCCTCTCCCTCTCTTTTTGTTTGCTAATATGTATGGTATCATCATTGCTAAGCATTAATACTTATGTGACTTTATTACCCAAACCTTAGATCTCTGTGGTCAACCTGCTAATTGATGTTATAATATATCACTGATTTATTGCATTTCTCATCTTTTTTTTTTTCTTGTACCGTTGTCAAAAGTGTAAGATCACTGTACCCTTACTGTAACTCTGTAATGGCTTCTGCTGAAATAAAGATTATTATTATTATTATTATTATTATTATTATTATTATTAAAGAACCGAGAAGATAATGGGTTCAACACTCTAAAGGACAGATCAAGAGAGAAGACATTGAGTTCACCTTCTAAGGACAGATAAAAGAGAGAGAAGATACTGGGTTCACACTCTTCTAAAGGACAGATCAAAGGAAAGAGAAAGATAATGGGTTCACACTTCTAAAGGACAGATCAAGGAGAGAGGATATTGGGTTCACACTCTTCTAAAGGACAGATCAAAGAAAGAGAAGATAATGGGTTCACACTTCTAAAGGACAGATCAAGGAGAGAGGATGTTGGGTTCACACTCCTAAAGGACAGATCAGAGAGAGACGATATTGGGTTCACACTCTTCTGCAGGACAGATCAAAGAGAGAAGATAATGGGTTCACACACTTCTAAAGGACAGATCAGAGAGAAGATATTGGGTTCACACACTTATATTGAGGTCACACTCTTCTAAAGGACAGATCAAAGAAAGGGAAGATACTGGGTTCACTTTCTGCAGGACAGTTCAAAGGAAGAAAATATACTGGGTTTCACGCTCTTCTAAAGGACTATAGTTTGGCAAATAGAGGAACAAGAGAAGATATTTCAACTCAGAACAAGTTTTCAGAATTCTCTCTGACTGTGGAAAGTGCATTGGAATGACAAATGTGCTATTCAAAAAGCTCTTATAGTCAGAGGAAGTTTAAATTTTCTTAGGCATTATGTCATTTTTAGTTATTATAATGAACGGATTGGAAATGCATTTTTTAATCATTTACATAGCTCATCAACCTATCATACTTTCTAACACAATATATATATATATATATATATATATATATATATATATATATATATATATATATATATATATATATATATATAGATAGATATATATATATATATATATATATATATATATATATATATATATATATATATATATATGATATATATATATAGATAAGATAGATAAAACTTTAATTTAATGTAATTATAACCAAAGAATTAAGACTTTTACACTTAAAACCTTCCAATATATATAGGAAGTTTTAAAAGTATAAAATCTTTTCAGTTTAGGACCTTAAGTTTGAGGGATTCTCTATTCCGCAATTCCCAGATCAGACAATCAGGATGACTTGAAATTGTGCCCAGTCAGAGCTATAAGGAAATATCTGAAAAGGACGGCCAATCTACATCCAGGTATAAGGAATCTTTTCGTCTCCACAGGTCCGACTAAGAAGCCAGTCGGACGTGTATCCTTCCGCTAGGCCTACCATTACAGAAAACGGGTTGTAGGGTAAACTACACAAAAATCTGGTCGGTTGAGAGGAGGTTCCAGGTCCTAAGAAAGTAGTTCGAGGTCAGTTTCTGTGTTGAACAATCTTATAATTACATTAGAGTTATATCTAAATAATCAAGCAG
>NC_090726.1:46620854-46658354 GCF_036898095.1 Palaemon carinicauda | reverse complement strand
GCCCACTTTTATTTGTTTGACCACAAGTTGCCAACGAAATGGCCTGGCTTTCTCCATCCTGCCCTTTCACACCCGTCCTACATACAGTACACAACAACAAAGGCCCCTCCCCTTACGATATACATCACCCCCAACAACCTTACGATACTCACCACCCCTCACCCCTTACGATATACATCATCACCCCTCACCCCTTACGATATACATCATCACCCCTCACCCCTTACGATATACATCATCACCCCTCACCCCTTACGATATACATCATCACCCCTCACCCCTTACGATATACATCATTACCCCTCACCCCTTACGATATACATCACCACCCCTCACCCCTTACGATATACATCATCACCCCTCACCCCTTACGATATACATCATCCCCCCTCACCCCTTACGATGGAAAGGGAGCACGCTATTATTATTATTATTACTATCCAAGCTACAACCCTAGTTGGAAAAGCAAGATGCTATAAGCCCAGGGGCTCCAACAGGGAAAAATAGCCCAGTGAGGAAAGGAAATAAGGAAATAAATAAATGAAGAGAACAAATTAACAATAGTAAACTATCACCTTAAAATAATCTCTAAAGAAATATGAATGGAAAAGCTATTTACGCATTCTAATAACGAAAAAAAACTTAACGTACATGACAACAATAATTGAAGATACAATTGCTACATATAAATCTCGAGCAATAACCTTTTTTTGATAGAATTTAATCTAGATCTCTGGCGAATTCTATTTATAGTACTAAAGCCAAGCGGATTGCTATTTTCGCTCACGGTTGGAGAGATTTCATTGCCAACGATGCTATCTCGATAGTAAATTTATTAAAATTAATTCGCTTCAAGCCTCGTTCACTTTATAATAACAATGGAATATCTGGATCATATAGAATCTTATTGTATACGATGCAGCGGCGGTAATCAATTTAAACGTCAAAATGTCTGAAAAAATGTAGCATTAAGACATTGCTATAATACTACGTGTGTGTGTGTGTGGAGAGAGAGAGAGAGAGAGAGAGAGAGAGAGAGAGAGAGAGAGAGAGAGAGAGAGAGAGAGAGTTCAATTTTCCAATGTAGTAAATAAATGATTCTGAGGACTTTTTAAATCTGTTAAAAAATACATTTGCAATTGAATCCTACAATACGGCAGACCCCATATGGAATAGAAGAAGAAGAAGAAAAGGAAGAGGAAGAAGAAGAAGAATAAAGATGATGATGATAATGAGCTAAAGGGCATAAAGAAAATAAAAAAAGAGAAAGTGCTCCAGTACATATAAATCATCTTTAGAGAAATGACAGTTAAAGAAGCCGGCGAACCTACAGCATCACCCAAATAGTGGATGGAGGGGGCAGCCTGTAAGTGTATGTGTATGTGCGTGCGTGTGTATGTGTATGTGCGCAGGAGGGACTCGGGATGAAGGGGATTGAGAGAGAGAGAGAGAGAGAGGGTTGGAACTCAGCGGGAAGAACGTCAGGCAAAGTCACACACATACGAACACACGCTACCCCCAGTAGGTCACGTAGTCCATTTCTATTACTCTTTTCGAACCGATGCCTCCGAACCGGTTCTAATAAGCTTCCCGAGGACTTAATGGTCATCGTTAGGCCTAAAATATGGAAAAAAAAACCCTACCATGGCTGGTGAAAGTATACATTAGGCCTAAATATATTATAAAACCGGTTCAGACCAAGGCATCCTAAGGTCCTGGTTCTAGCATGGTAACCGCCACTAATTCAGGCCAGTTCTTCCCATCAGTTGACGAACCCTAGCACGGATGCTTACATAAGATTAATGCTGCCAAAAAGCATTATTGCTTTTATTTTTAGGTTGGCCCCGTGTCCAAATCATTATTTTATCACATGATTCACTTATTGCATACATCCGCTCTTCACGTTAGCTACTCTGCATTGACTACACCAGGAACCCTGTGATTCTTTGAATATACTGTAAACAATATATACTTATAGCCTAACAAAACTCAAAATGTAGGACTATAAATAGGTCAAGGACAGTACCTCAATACATAGACTTTATAATTGACAAGGTCCTGAAATATATGAAAAATCGTCAACAAGTTCTTTCTGATTGACTGTAAATCTACTTTTTTTAGAGGTAACCCACGCGTAGTCTTAAAACAAATGCCTTTCTGCATAACGGGTGTCCTGTCTCCGGTAATATATGAGACCTGTTACCGATCTTAATATATTTAGTATTTCTCATATAGGTAATTAGTTATTTATTATTATTTCAGCACTAAGCTACCCCCAGTCTGAGCCCTTGGGCTTAAACTATCCTGCAACTAGGGTCCTAACTTGGCTATATAATAATAGTACAATCACACTTGCATTGTCATTTACAACAGGACCAGGCCTTCAACGCTTAAATTTCCTTCGTTTAGATCATCCTTTCCATAAAATAGTAGTTTCAACACAAGTACAACCTTACACACCCTTTCACACCAGCGCTGATGCCCCGCCCCCAACCGTGCTGGGACGAGAGTATCTTTTGAATGGTTTCACCATAGAGGAGTAGTACCTTATAGGTACTTTAGTTTTACAATACCTGTATTTATGACAGACATACACTTGTCATTTTCCTTCCCTATTTACAAGGACCATAGACCTTATTTCAAATTAACAGGTACTTAGTTAAAGGGCTGCTTTTCTGGTCCTAAAATGCATGAGAACCCAACTCTGTTTTCGGGTTATACCTTTGAAAACAAAAGGCTTTGTCAAGCATACTTCGATAGTGTGAGTTTGAGAATAAACAAATACTACCACTAGAGAGTTATTGGGACCTGTGACTGGGCAAACGGTACTACATTGGATTCCTCCGGTTACGCCTCAGTTTGTCCTTGCCTTCACATTCACCGAATAGTCTATCCTATTCTTCTCACATTCACCGAATAGTCTATCCTATTCTTCTCACATTCACCGAATAGTCTATCCTATTCTTCTCACATTCACCGAATAGTCTATCCTATTCTTCTCACATTCTCCTGTCCTCATACCCCTTAAACACTGAGATTACAAACTATTCTTCTTCGCTCAAGGGGTTAACTACTGCAATGCAATTTTCAGTGGTTACTTTCCTCTTGGTAAGGGTAGAAGGAGACATTATAAGCAGCTCTCCTGGGAGAAGGACATTCCATAATCAAACCATTGTTCTCTAGTCTTGGATTAGAGTTATCTTGCTTGAGGATACACTCGGGCACACTATTCTATCTAATTTCTCTTCCTCTTGTTTGGTTAAAAAAATTATTTTATTTAGGAAATATTTATTATAATGTTACTATTATTAAAATATGTTATCTTTCCTTATTTCCTTTCATCACTGAACCATTTTCCCTGTTGGGACCCCTGGGCATAAAGTACAGCATCCTGCTTTTCCAATTAAGGTTGTAGCTTAGCAAATAATAACAACAATAACAATAGTAATAACAATAATCAGGCTCCAAGGACAAAAACAAAAATATTTAGGCTTCTAAGAGATAATGAACTAACGAAACTTGAGAAATCAGTCAATAATAAACTAGGCAAAAACCGACCTAATCCTATACAAAGCTTATGGCATTACTGATAAAAAACCATAATTATCAACCCAAATATTCTATAAGTAATCCGTTATAAATAAGGTAGAATAACAACGGGAAAAAAGAGCCGGCTGATAAGGAAAAACAACTAAAAAACAAAGAACTCTGATTACTTCATCACCGCCTGTAAACGGGTAGCAGCGAACTAGCCGGCTAAACGTCACAACGCATATAAAAAAATCATCATAGACAGTGATAAAGAACTGTGCCAGATAGTAACAGAGCTAATATTAAGCCAGCGACTTATAGCTGTCACGATCTCATGCATTATTAAAGGTTATGTTATATTAATACTAAATAGCTTGCAAGACCATCAAAATGAGCTAAAAATTTATCATCCGGCGATTAAGCTGGTGGGGAAAGAAGAGATTTACAGGTTATTATTATCATCAAATGCTAAGCTACAACCCTAGTTTGTAAAGCAGGATGCTATAAACCCAGGGGCTCCAACAGGGAAAATAGCCCGGTGAGGAAAGGAAATAAGGAAATTAAAATATTTTAAGAATAATAACATTAAAATTAATATTTCCTATATAAACTTTAAAGAGACAGTTAAAGACCCTGGTACAGAGGCTATGTCACTACCCAAGACTTAGAGAACAATGGTTTGATTTTGGAGTGTCCTTCTCCTAGAAGAGCTGTTTACCATAGCTAAAGAGTCTCTTCTACCTTTACCAAGAGGAAAGTAGCCACTGAAATTAGAGTGCAGTAGTTAACCCCTTGAGAGAAGAAGAATAGTTTGGTAATCTCAGTGTTGTCAGGTGTATGAGGACAGAGGAGAATCTGTAAAGAATATGCCAGACTATTCGGTGTCTGTGTAGGCAAAAGGAAAAAACCGTAACCAATGAGAAGGGTCCTATGTAGTACTGTCTGGCCAGTCAAATGACCCCATAACTCTCTAGCGGTAGTATCTCAACGGGCGGTTGGTGCCCTGGCCAACCTACTAAACAATGATTACAGTTAAAAGACAAATGCATTATCAAACTAGGGGGGGGTCACTCAGTAGGGCGCAGACCTCCGCTGCGGCAGCTTATCACCATTAATAATTGCTAAGCTACAACCCTAGTTGGAAAATCAGGATGCTATAAGCCCAGGGGCCCCACCGGGGAAAATAGCCCAGTGAGGAAAGGAAACAAGGAAAAATAAAATATTCTAAGGACAGTAACATTCAAATAAATAATTCCTATATAAACTATACTTTAACAAAAAGAGGAAGAAAAATTAGATAGAATAGTGTGCCCGAGTATACCCTCTCGTCCTTTTCATGTATTAATTGGCGTGGATTTTCGTACAATCAAATATTAACCAATTTTTAAGTCTGTGAAAACGATGCCCAAACTTATGGCTGATTACGTGAATTAGAAATTTTGCCTGACCGTGACCTTGACCTTCCAAAATTTAATAATTTCCAGCTTTTCGCATAAAAGTTAAACCCTGCAATTTTCATTAATCTACGGTTGGAATTGGGGTCAAAATAATATTCACAAACATACAAACAGAGGCAAAAACAAACTCCTCCTAACTTCGTTGGCGGGGGTTAACACTTTAAGGTTAATCTATGAATCAAGTTTTAAGTCTGTGATAAGGATGGCTAACTTATGGCTGATTACGTGAATTGAAAATTTTGCCTGAACTGTGACCTTGACCTTCCAAAATTTAATCATTTCCAGCTTTTCACATATAACTGTTAAACCCTGCAATTTTCATTAATCTACGGTTGAAAATGCGGTCAGGAAAATATTCACAAACATACAAACAGGGGCGAAAACATAACCTCCTTCCAACTTCGTTGATGGAGGTAACACTTTAAGGTTAATCACGGAAAATAAAAGAAATATGATCGATGGAAATTTCGAAAATAATGTTTATTTGATAATAAACACCAGTTATGCAGACGTTGTTACTTTTTTTAGAATGATTTATTGTTAATTTGTTCTCTTCATTTATTCATTTCCTTTCCTCTCTGGGCTATTTTTCCCTGTTGGAGCCCCTGGGCTTATAGCATCTTGCTTTTCCAACTAGGGTTGTAGCTTGGATAGTAATAATAATAATAAACATATGCGGTAAACTGATTTTGTAGGATCTGGTAATAGGAGTAAGGTTCCCCTACATAATAGGACCAAGAAAGCAGTCCTTAAAAACAAATCAAATTAAAATTAATCAGATTCAGCGGTAATTTAAGGCACTAATGGCAAAAAATCAGTTCAAAATATGGTGGATGTAAATATGCGATCATAATAAATATACAAACGGTTAAATCAAAATATTGATAACGTAATAAGAAAAGACGATTTAATAATAGGGTGGTACAGTAGTGAATAAACAAGGCAAAATGCCAATGACTTGAAAAAATGATGTCAGGTTGTGGTAGCGTGCAAAAAAAAAAAAAAATGATAATAATAATAATACAATAAAAATAAAAAAGAAGAGAGGTTGTAACCACTAGCGAAAACATTCATGACCACGATCTAAGAATGACGGAAAACTAAACAAACAATAGATAATACAGAGAACAAGACATTACCAGACACAAAGAGATGCAGAACATATGAATATATTTAATACATGAGCGAATAAATTGTTCGAGAAATACCTTTTGCGGTCATAAAGTCTGATAGTACCACGATTGCAGAAGTACTGTCAGAGAAAGAACATACTTTGAATGAACATACCAAATGCTCATACTCTACGTGCCGTGATGAGAGAGAGAGAGAGAGAGAGAGAGAGAGAGAGAGAGAGAGAGAGAGAGAGAGAGAGAGAGACCAGTACGAGAAAATTTCAATATATAGTTTATATATATATATATATATATATATATATATATATATATATATATATATATACATATATATAATATATATATTACTAGCCAAGCTACAACCCTAGTTGGAAAAGCAAGATGCTATAAGCCCAAGGGCTCCAACAGGGAAAAATAGCAGGGAGGAAAGGAAATAAGGAAATAAAGGATATATAATATATATATATATATATATATATATATATATATATATATATATATAAAATATATATATAAATATATATATATATATATATATATATATATATATATATATATATATATATATATATATATATATATATATCCGCGGAGAAAATAGTATAAATTCCTGGTATAAATTATGTATATCAACTAAAAATAAAATTGTGGAACTACAATATTTAAAACCTCTTAATTTTTGTGGTTTTTACGGTACATCTGGTAACGTTCGCAATATTTGTTTTCCAGTTAAACCTCCGACGACAGCCGTTTTTATCTTTGCTTATTTCTTTCAAATTCCACACATTTAATCACTATTGTTAATATATAACAATGAAAATATTCCACTACTGTAATTTAATAACCATTTAACTATTAGAATATAGGTAAATTGTAAGATGTTTCATAATACTTAACATACAATTCACAGAGTACAAAACAGAGCCGCTAGATTAATAAAAGGACTACACAATAGGGATAGAATTACCCCTGCACTAATTGAATTACACTGGCTGCCGGTAAAGGCGAGAATTGAATACAAGCTACTCTTACTAACGTTTAAGATAATTTAACAAAATATCTAAAAGAATGCCTGAACAAACTAGAACTAGAAACAAATGTTACCATAAGACACATGAGTGACAAACAAAACTATCTGAACCAAGAACAAATAGTAAATTTGGCGAAAGGGCTTTTAGCTACTGTGCGCCTAGACATTATAATAAACTGCCAACTGAAATGAAGGACCTAAAGGGAGCAATTGAATTTAAGAAGAAACTAAAGACATTACTTTTCACAAGATCATATGATTCGGAAGATGCTACAATCAAAGAATTGTATAAGTTATAATGAAAATGTTTCGTTAGATGATTGATATGGACCCGGCCGAGAAGTAGTTCACTCGACTTCAGTGGAGGGTTGGATTTAAACCCATAACAAGAAACAAGAGACAATGAACCTTACTATAAGCAGCCGTACAACAACACATGCATATACGTCCGTCTTCAGTAATCCACACAGTCTTCAAGAACAGAGAGAGAGAGAGAGAGAGAGAGAGAGAGAGAGAGAGAGAGAGAGAGAGAGAGAGAGAGAGAGAGAGAGAGAAAGAAATTTCGCTTGCCCGTATAAAAAATGGTTTCATCAAAGGTAAAACTAACCAAGGAATTATTGGTTGAATAGCCTAATCAAATGACATACATTATTGTGTACACACACATATATTATACATACATAATATATATATATATATATATATATATATATATATATATATATATATATATATGTCTTACTTATAACTCTAATCGAATAGTTTAACATGTTTTTTTTTTCAAAACGGCCCATAAAAGAAACACAGGAAATATGAATAAATCACACTATATTCCGGTCAATAAACATCGACCCTCTTCAGGATGTAAAGTACATCCTGAAGAGGGTCGATGTTTATTGACCGAAATATAGTGTGATTTATTCATATTTCCTGTGTTTCTTTTATGGGCCGTTTTGAAAACACACACACACACACACACACACACATATATATATATATATATATATATATATATATATATATATATATATATATATATATGTATATATATATATATGCACTATAGTGAAATTTACGTTTTAACAATATAAAGCCGTGACAAATTATGATGTAAACTTTAAAATCATTAATTAATTGAACTCGGGCACATCTTTACATAAAAAAAAACCATACGCAATTATTCAAAATCTGTTATCTTCAGTCAAATTTCAATCGAAAGCACAAACAAGCACATATATATCCTATTCTATAAATTTCATGGTAAACATAATAAGCTTTAATAATTTATATATTAACACCAAATGGGTGAGCGCAAGTGTTCAAACTCAGATCACAGATGTTACCCCATATTATGATGTTACCATAACATACCTTTAACGTATGTTGATCAATAGATCACAAAAAAATATTAATCTCACATTAAACATACACATGTAATTAAGAGTTGTACACAGTATATATATATATATATATATATATATATATATATATATATATATATATATATATATATATATATATTTATTTATATAATATATATTATCGCTTAATTACACACATACATATATATATATATATATATATATATATATATATATATATATATATATATATATATATATATATACTATCGCTTAATTACACGTGTATGTTAGCTGTGAGATTAACATTACTTTGATGTAATATTTTCTTGGTTGTAATAGTATAACTCATATGTATACATATAGTATAATATACTATATAAACATTCTAATATACGTATACATATACAATTACAAATGAAGAACCAAACTCATACATCATGAAATGCTTAATTAAAGTTACCCTTTATTAAAAATATTCTTAAAGGCAACTATCTAATCACCCTACGAGTTTAACTACTTTGTGAATAATTAATGCCCAAATGAAAAGAGAAACGATAAAACCTCCTGGTATATTTCAAAAACTTGTCAAGCCTGTTGCACACGAGAAGGTAGAGTTCAGTTCATTTCCCCCAAGTGGCCGAGCACAGCTGTGGGACACGAAATAAACTTTAACCAATACAAGCTACTCTAACTTTTAAGATACTGAACAAAAATATCTGAAAGAATGCCTGAAAAAACTAGAACTAGAAAGAAATGTTACCATAAAATAAACTTTAACCAATACAAGCTACTCTAACGTTTAAGATACTGAACCAAAATATCTAAAATAATGCCTGAAAAAACTAGAACTAGGAACAAATGTTACCATAAGATGAGTGACAAACAGACTATCTGAACCAAGAACAAAGAGTAAATTTAGTGAAAGGGCTTTTAGCTACAGTAGGCCTACACATTAAAATAAACTGCCAACTTAAATGAAGGACCTAAAGGGAGCAATTTAATTTAAGAAGAAACTAAAGACATTACTTTTCACAAGATCATATGATTTGGAAGATGCTATAATCAAAGAATTGTATAAGTTAAAATGAAAATGTTTCGTTAGATGATTGGTATGGACCCGCCCGAGAAGTAGGCCTAGTTCACTCGACTTCACTGGACGGTTAGATTTAAACCCGAAACGAGTAACCTAGCATATAAAATAACCCAACTTAATTTATTTCCAGTAAGGCTAGCTACCATTAGCATGGTATCGTCAAGAATATAAACCTCCAGACAGTTTTTGGGTAATATTAAACCCTATACAGAAATTTTCAGACCACTATAGAGTCAAATATAAAATTATCTAAAACCAGCTGACGATTCACAGGTCAAGTACAAAAACAGGCTGACCAAGAGAGATAAACTGACAAATTTTTAGTGCATTTAAACAACAGATGTTATAGTTGTTAATGTTGGCTACGCAAATAGGGTACGCAAATATAAAATTATCTAAACCCAGCTGACGAATCTCAGGTCAAGTACAAAAACAGGCTGACCAAGAGAGATAAACTGACAAATTTTTAGTGCATTTAAACAACAGTTGTTATAGTTCCACGTTAACCACTATAGGGTCAAATATAAAATTATCTAAAACCATTTTCAACAGCTGACGATTCTCAGGTCAAGTACAAAAACAGGCTGACCAAGAGAGATAAACTGCCAAATTTTTAATGCATTTAAACGATAGATGTTAGTTCTATGCTGTTAATGTTGCCTACGCAAATAGGGTACGCCAAGATAATTCGCGTATGTATACAGGGTCAAATATAAAATTATCTACAACCATTTTCAACAGCTGACGATTCTCAGGTAAAGTACAAAAACAGGCTGACCAAGAGAGATAAACTGACAAATTCTTAATGCATTTAAACAGATGTTATAGTTCTAAGTTGTTAATGTTGCCTACGCAAAGATAATTCACGTATGTATGCTGTACTCCAGGACTCATACTGCGTAGCCTGCCCCTTAATGGGCGAAACCGAAACCACTTTATCCCAGAGACGAACAAAGCAATATGACGCAGTTTAAGTTTCAAAGTAATTCTAATATAATTCCTATCTAATGATACATTAATATAACATTTCTCAATCATTTTGGAAAATCTTAAACCTAAAATCCCTTCATGGTAATAGACTAAGGACTACACATTAGGGTTCCTACTTGAATACTTTTAAGAGTTTACTTACAGGATCTCTGGCTCAGAACTGTGGGCACCGCAATTTTGGCCTGTTTAGGGACTGCTGCTAAGGCAACCTTTCCAATGTTGATAAGAGTGGACGACATGTTTGCCGATGTTTAAGCGTGACGGTCTTTTCCTTATTCCTACCTGCCACAGACAGTCCGATACCGGCAGCTGGGGGCAGGATTGCCAGAGTATTTCCACTGGATTATCGTACATGAACCTTAAAATTATCGTTTTTTAAACCAAAATTATCGTACACACTTTCAACATGATTATTAAGGAGTGACATATATAACTTATTTCAAGGTATTTTAGTATAATTCTTTAATCAAACACACACACATACATTTGTATATACCTAAGGTATGTATCGTACATCGTACTAGACCTAAAATAATCGTACATGTACGATAATTATCGTACGAATGGCACCCCTGGGGGGCCGCTTCGAACCGAAACAATGCATGGGAGGTGTTGCATCTTTTGAAATATCTAGAAAGTAAACGTAAATATATATATTTATTCGAGGTTTAGGGCATGTTAAATATTTTTATAAGCGTTTATTAAATTTATTATATATCTTAAAGTGATAATTAATAATAATCATGATGATATTATGCAACATTATAAAATTGATAGGTAATTACATGCGCAACATGCTGCGCAAATCAACGCAAGAGCAGCCGACGGACAGTCTCCAGCTCCCGTTACAGCTGGGAGGCGCCACTCGCAGAAACTCTTATTTGGCCAAATTGTTTTGTTTTCTATTAAGTTCAACCTCTCTAGACCTACGGTAAGTTTAACTACGCTATTGTTACGCGCTTTAATATTGTATTTTAGTGATAATAATCACCAGCAGGGTGAGATATGGCATAAATAATTTCGATTTTTTGAGTAGCTAGGCCAGGAAGAACCCCGGTGTTGTGTCTTATGACGGACAAAACACGGCTTCCACTCTAGAGGGGAGAAATTTATACTGCAGTAAAATCAATAACTTGTGATTTCCTCTCTTGCTTTTTTTTATTCCATTTTAAATCCTATAATTTCTTTTTATTTTTTTCGGCGAGTGATTTTTTCTTCGAATTTTTCAATCGTAGGTCCGACCCTATCTTTATTTTAACCGTAGCCTAATTTTTATTTAGTTACGTGAATGGAAATGGCATATCACAAATATATTTTGTTTTTTAAAGTAATTATGTATCATAAATATTTAAATTATTGCAATCAATATATAGTTGTGCCGGCTTTTTAAGTAGGTTAATGTTTACCTTCTTGCAAAGCTGCGACATAGCATCAAGTGTATTATTATTATTGTTGTTATTGTTATTATTATTGCTATTTAAGCACTGTTATTTGTAATTATCTGTAGTGTTTTTCCATTCGCGATCTACCTGCATGAAATTATCGTTTTTTTTTTTCTTCTTTTCCTGGGTTCTTTTTACACTTACGTGCAGTTGTAACAGAATTCACATATATCGAAATAGTCTGTATGGTACAGACATCGTTTAATTGTAGAATAGGGACAGAAGTCTGTCCCTATTCTATAATTTTCAAGCACCACTTAGCCAGGGATTATCCTGGTCAGCAAATTCGTTAATACAGAAGGCCAGTAGTACTGTCCTTACTCTGACATTCACATCAGTTATGTATTCTATAACTATATTGACAACTAATTACTGTCCCTTTGCTCACAACACAGACTAAGATCAACATATTAAAATTATGCAAGTTTTATATCGGTTTTTAAAGGTTTAAAGGTCGCTCATGAATGGCAGAGGCAAGGGACAGTGACATTGCCCTAGCAATCAGGACAATGCCCTAGAGACTGACTATATATTATATGATCAGCGCCCAAGCCTCCTATCCACCCAAGCTAGGACCAGGGAGGGCCAGGCAGTGGCTGCTGATGACTCAGCAGATAGACCTATAGGCTCCCCCAAACCCCCCAACCTTAGCTCACAAGGATAGTAAGGTTGCAGACACTAATGGCACTAAAGAGTCTGAGCGGGACGCGAACCCCCAACTGGCAAGCACCAGGCAGAGCTGATGACTCAGCAGATAGACCTATAGGTTCCCCCAAACCCCCCAACCTTAGCTCACAAGGATGGTAAGGTTGCAGACACTAATGGCACTAACGAGTCTAAGCGGGACGCGAACCCCCGACTGGCAAACACCAGGCAGAGATGTTACCAATCAGGCCACAGCATTAGATAACCTTACATAGCCAATATAACTGAAAGCAGTGAACTTTAGTCTGTTTTTCTGCTTGCCATATTAACTGTATACTTCTTGCCTTTGATCTACACGCCATACCAATTTTTTTTTCTCTTTTGAAGTCTTGTCCTCTAAGACTATCCTTCCAAACAGTGATACTTCTTTGCTTTATGCTCGGAATTGGACACTACACGTGAATTTGCTTCCCAATTCCTGTAAGGGACAAACACCAACGTTAGGTCATTATCCCTACCTGCATATTATTATTGTTGTTGTTGTTATTACTAGCTAAGCTATACCCTTAGTTGGAAAAGCAGGATGCTGCAAGCCCAAGAGCTCCCAACAGGGAAAAATAGCCCAGTGAGGAGAGGAAATGAACTACAAGAGAAGTAATGAGCAATTAATATAAAATATTTTGAGACCATTAACAGCATTATAATAGATCTCATATATAAACAATAAAAACTTAAAAAAAAAAGAAAAAGAGAAATAAGATACTGGTCCCAATTTACCTGGTCTCATTTGTTCAAAGCTGTTGTTGCTAATTTGTGGATATTGGTTCCTTCACGCAATCGCTGGAACCTCTTTCCAGTTAGATAAATCCAGATAATCTGTAATACATCAGGAATTCCACACACAATCACATAGGTATCGTATTAGCTTTTATCCTTAGATGTTCTTATCTCCATCTTTTATCCCTTTTACCCCCAAAGGACGTAATGGTACGTTTCACAAAACACATACCTTTACCCCCATGGGTGTACCGGTACGTCCTTGCAAAAAACTGCTATTTACAATTTTTTTGCATAGTTTTTATAATTTTTTGAGAAACTTCAGGCATTTTCTAAGAGAATGTGACCAACTTGACTTCTCTATGACGAAAATTAAGGCTGTTAGAGCAATTTAAAAAAAAATATTCTGCAAAATGTGCTTGAAAAAAAAAGTAACCCCTGTGAGTTAAGGGTTGGAAAGTTCCAAATAGCCTGGGGGTAAAAGGTTTAATAAGCAATCACATTGCTGTAGAGGCACAACATATTGCCTAGAACTGCCAGTTACACTATTAAAGAAATCACTGCAAAATGAGGCTTGTCATGTCTCATTGGACTGTCATCGTAATGGCACATTTTCATAATTTGTATTCTAAATGTCTGCTGAGCAATGTATTCTTCATCTGGTTAGTGCCATTATTATTCATCGGTTGTACATTGGTCTTACTACCCTCTCAATAGCATCTGTGCAATTTACCATGACACCAATGTAACAAGGCACTCTATCCATCTTGACATAAATAGCCTTTACCATATCTCTATATAATAGACCTTATTATGCAAGACATGTCTTCTATATGTTATATGGTTATCCATTACCATCGTTATTAGTGATCTATTATGGCCACGAAATGCATCTCTTCACGTTGCGGATACCCAGCCATGGTCTTCACGCGTAAGCATATTTTGGTTTTGTATACTCTCTAAATTTTCTCACTATATTCTGTCATGTTTTATGTATGGCATAATATTTTTCCTTTCACTTATGCTTCGTAAAGAGGCCTTGACACTTATTTTCCGCACCATTTGTCTCCCATATCTTATCTGATATCTGATGAATGGTTCCTAGCTTCTTTCGAGAATACTTTATATTCTTGATAATATCTCAGATATAGTGGCCTTCAGTTCATACATTCTTATCATTTAGTATGTTATGTCATTCTGAACTGTTTCTATGGTATGCTTGTTTTGTTTCTTTATTGGGTAACGCAGCTGGTTTGTCTTCCCATACGTCACCTTTTTGGTAAGACTTTCTCTTCTCCCTATAAGATGGTTCGTCTTCCCTTAAGGCTGCCCTCTTTATCCTGCTTTCTCTTGTCCCCAAGAGCTGGTTCGTCTTCCCTTTAGGCCATCCTCTTGGTCCTGCTTTCTCTTCTCCCCTTAAGCTGGTTCGTCTTCTCTTTAGGCTGCCCTCTTTGTCCTGCTTTCTCTTCTCCCCATAAGCTGGTTTGTCTTCCCTTAAGGATGCCTTCTTTGTCTTGCTTTCTCTTCTCTCCATGAGCTGGTTCGTCTTCCCTTTAGGCTGCCCTCTTTGTCCTGCTTTCTCTTCTCCCCATAAGCTTGTTCATCTTCCCTTTAAGCCGCCCTCTTTGCCCTGCTTTTTCTTCTCCCCATAAGCTGGTTCGTCTTTCCTTTAGGCTGCCCTCTTTGTCCTGCTTTCTCTTCTCCCCATAAGCTAATTTGTCTTCCCTTTAGGCCATCCTCTTTATCCTGCTTTCTCTTCTCCTAATAAGCTGGTTTGTCTTCCCATACGACTGCCCTCCTTGTCTTGCTTTCTCTTCTCCCCATAAGTTGGATCAAGACGTCTTCCCGTAGGTCACCCTCTTGGTCTGACTTTCTTTTCTCCCCATAAGCTGGTTTGTCTTCCCTTAAGACTGCCCTCTTTGTCCTGCTTTCTCTTCTCCCCATAAGCTGGTTCGTCTTCCCTTTAGACCGCCCTCTTTGTCCGACTATCTATTCTCCCCCATAAGCTGGCTTGTCTTCCCACTAGGTCGCCCTCTTTGACATGCTTTCTCTTCTCCCCATAAGCTGGTTTGTCTTCCTTTAAGGCTGCCCTCTTTGTCCTGCTTTTTTTTCTCCCCATAAGCTGGTTCGTCTTCTCTTTAAGCCGCCCTCTTTGTCCTGCTTTCTCTTCTCCCCCATAAGCTTGTTCGTCTTCCCTTTATGCCGCCCTCTTTGTCCTGCTTTCTCTTCTCCCCATAAGCTGGTTCGTCTTCCCTTTAAGCCGCCCTCTTTGTCCTTCTTTCTCTTCTCCCCCATAAGCTTGTTCGTCTTCCCTTTATGCCGCCCTCTTTGTCCTGCTTTCTCATCTCCCCATAAGCTGGTTCGTCTTCTCTTTAAGCCGCCCTCTTTGTCCTGCTTTCTCTTCTCCCCATAAGCTGGTTCGTCTTCCCTGTAAGCCGCCCCCTTTGTCTTGCTTTCTCTTCTCCCAATAAGCTGGTTTGTCTTCCCTTTAAGCCGCCCTCTTTGTCCTGCTTTCTCTTCTCCCCATAAGCTGGTTCGTCTTCCCTTTAAGCCGCCCTCTTTGTCCTGCTTTCTCTTCTCCCCTATAAGCTTGTTTGTCTTCCCTTTATGTCACCCTCTTTGTCCGACTTTCTCTTCTCCCCCATAAGCTGGTTTGTCTTCCCTTTGGGCCGCCCTCTTTGTCCTGCTTTCTCTTCTCCCAATAAGCTGGTTCGTCTTCCCTTTATGCCACCCTCTTGGTTCAGCTTTCTCATCTCCCCATAAGCTGGTTTGTCTTCCCTTTAGGCTACCCTATTTGTCCTGCTTTCTCGTCTCCCCATAAGCTGGTTCGTCTTCCCTTTAGGCTACCCTATTTGTCCTGCTTTCTCGTCTACCCATAAGTTGATTCGTCTTCCCTTTAAGCCGCCCTCTTTGTCCTGCTTTCTCTTCTCCCCATAAGCTGGTTCGTCTTCCCTTTAAGCCGCCCTCTTTGTCCTGCTTTTTCTTCTCCCCCATAAGCTTGTTCGTCTTCCCTTTATGCCGCCCTCTTTGTCCTGCTTTCTCGTCTCCCCATAAGCTGGTTCGTCTTCCCTTTAGGCTGCCCTATTTGTCCTGCTTTCTCGTCTCCCCATAAGCTGGTTCGTCTTCCCTTTAAGCCGCCCTCTTTGTCCTGCTTTCTCTTCTCCCCATAAGCTGGTTCGTCTTCCCTTTAAGCCGCCCCTTTGTCCTGCTTTCTCTTCTCCCAATAAGCTGGTTTGTCTTCCCTTTAAGCCGCCCTCTTTGTCCTGCTTTCTCTTCTCCCCATAAGCTGGTTCGTCTTCCCTTTAAGCCGCCCTCTTTGTCCTGCTTTCTCTTCTCCTAATAAGCTGGTTCGTCTTCCCTTTAGGCTGCCCTCTTTGTCCGACTTTCTCTTCTCCCCCATAAGCTGGTTTGTCTTCCCTGTAAGCCGCCCTCTTTGTCCTGCTTTCTCTTCTCCCAATAAGCTGGTTCGTCTTTCCTTTATGCCAGCCTCTTGGTTCAGCTTTCTCTTCTCGCCATAAGCTGGTTCCTCTTCCCTTAGGACGCTATCTTGGTCCTGATTTTTCTTCTCCCCATAAGTTGGTGTATCTTCCCTTTAGGCTGTCCTCTTGGTCCTGCTTTCTCATCTCCCCATAAGCTGGTTCGTCTTCCCTTTAGGCTGCCCTATTTGTCCTGCTTTCTCGTCTCCCCATAAGCTGGTTCGTCTTCCCTTTATGCCGCCGTCTTAGTCCTGCTTTCTCGTCTAACCATAAGCTGGTTCGTCTTCCCTTTAAGGTGCCCCCTTTGTCCTGCTTTCTCTTCTCCCAATAAGCTGGTTCGTCTTCCCTTTAAGGCGCCCCCTTGTCCTGCTTTCTCTTCTCCCATAAGCTGGTTCGTCTTCCCTTTAAGCTGCCCTCTTTGTCCTACTTTCTCTTCTCCCCCATAAGCTTGTTTGTTTTCCCTTTGTCGCACTCTTTGTCCGACTTTCTCTTCTCCCCCATAAGCTGGTTTGTCTTCCCTTTGGGCCGCCCTCTTTGTCCTGCTTTCTCTTCTCCCAATAAGCTGGTTTGTCTTCCCTTTATGCCACCCTCTTGGTTCAGCTTTCTCCTCTCCCATAAGCTGGTCCATCTTCCCTTAGGACGCTATCTTGGTCCCGATTTTTCTCCTCCCCATAAGCTGGTGTATCTTCCCTTTAGGCTGTCCTCTTGGTCCTGCTTTCTCATCTCCCCATAAGCTGGTTCGTCTTCCCTTTAGGCTGCCCTATTTGTCCTGCTTTCTCGTCTCCCCATAAGCTGGTTCGTCTTCCCTTTATGCCGCCGTCTTAGTCCTGCTTTCTCGTCTAACCATAAGCTGGTTCGTCTTCCCTTTAAGGTGCCCCCTTTGTCCTGCTTTCTCTTCTCCCAATAAGCTGGTTCGTCTTCCCTTTAAGCCGCCCTGTTTGTCCTGCTTTCTCTTCTCCCCATAAGCTGGTTCGTCTTCCCTTTAAGGCGCCCCCTTTGTCCTGCTTTCTCTTCTCCCAATAAGCTGGTTCGTCTTCCCTTTAAGCTGCCCTCTTTGTCCTGCTTTCTCTTCTCCCCCCATAAGCTTGTTTGTCTTCCCTATGTCGCACTCTTTGTCCGCTTTCTCTTCTCCCCCATAAGCTGGTTTGTCTTCCCTTTGGGCCGCCCTCTTTGTCCTGCTTTCTCTTCTCCCATAAGCTGGTTTGTCTTCCTTTTATGCCACCCTCTTGGTTCAGCTTTCTCCTCTCCCATAAGCTGGTCCATCTTCCCTTAGGACGCTATCTTGGTCCTGATTTTTCTCCTCCCCATAAGCTGGTGTATCTTCCCTTTAGGCTGTCCTCTTGGTCCTGCTTTCTCTTCTCCCCATAAGCTGGTGTATCTTCCCTTTAGTGTGTCCTCTTGGTCCTGCTTTCTCTTCTCCCCATAAGCTGCTTTATCTTCCCTTTTGGCTGCCATCTTGGTACTGGTTTTTCTTCTCCCAATAAGCTGGTTTATCTTCCCTTTAGGATGCCCTCTGCCCTCTTTGCTTCTGCTTTCTCTCCTCCCCATAAGCTGATTTATCTTCCCTTTAGGCTGCCCTTTTGGTCCAGCTCTCTCATCTCCCCACCATGTTTGTTCGTATTCCCTTAGATCGCCCTCGTGGTATGTCTTTCTCTTATCCCCATAAGCTGTTTTATCTTCCCTGTAGGAATTCTTATTAGTCTAGCTTGGTTTTCTTTTCTCCCTATAAGCTGGTTCATCTTCCCTTAGGATGCTCCCATAGTGCATCTTTTTATTATCCCCAAAGCTGGTTCGTCTTCCTTTAGGACCCCCTCATGGTCCATATTTTTATTATCCCCAAAGCTGGTTCGTCTTCCCTTTAGGACGCCCTCATGGTCCATCTTTTTCATATCCCCAAAGCTGGTTTGTCTTCCCATTAGAACGTCCTCTTGGTCCAGCTCTCTCATCTCCCCACCATGTTGGTTCGTATTCCCTTAGATCGCCCTCGTGGTATGTCTTTCTCTTATCCCCATAAGCTGTTTTATCTTCCCTGTAGGAATTTTTATTAGTCTAGCTCGGCTTTCTTTTCTCCCTATAAGCTGGTTCATCTTCCCTTTAGGATGCTCTCATAGTGCATCTTTTTATTATCCCCAAAGCTGGTTCGTCTTCCCTTTAGGACACCCTAATGGGCCATATTTTTATTATCCCCAAAGCTGGTTCGTCTTCCCTTTAGGACGCCCTTATGGTCCATCTTTTTCATATCCCCGAAAGCTGGTTTGTCTTCCCATTAGAACGTCCTCTTGGTCCGTCTTTCTCTTTTCCCCATAAGCTGGTTTGTCTTCCCTTTAGGCTGCCTTCTTGTTCCTGCTTTCTCTTCTTCCTATAAGCTGGTTCGGCTCCCCTTAAGATGCCCTCTTGGTTTGTCTCTTTCTAATCGACATATGGTTTGTCTTTACTTCAGGCTGCCCTCTTGGTCCTGCTTTCTCTTCTTCCTATAAGCTGTATTGGCTTTCATTAGGCTGCCTTCTTTGTTCATCTTTCTCTTATCACCATAAGTTGGTTAGTCTTCACTTTAGGCTGCCCTCTTGGACCTGCTTTCTCTTCTTCCTATAAGCTGGTTTGACTTTTATTAAGTTGCCCTCTTGGTTCATCTTTCTCTTATCACCATAAGTTGGTTCGTCTTCACTTTAGGCTGCCCTCTTGCACGTCCTTTCTCTTCTTCTTATAAGCTGGTTTGGCTTTTATTGGGTTCCCCTCTTGGTTCATCTTTCTCTTATCACCATAAGTTGGTTCGTATTCACTTTAGGCTGCCCTCTTGGACCTGCTTTCTCCTCTTCCTGTAAGTTGCTTCAGCTCCCCTTAGGTTGCCCTTTTGATTCATCTTCCTCTTATCACCATTAGATGGTTCATCTTCACTTTAGGCTGCCTACTTGGTCCTGCTTTCTCTTCTAACCATAAGCATGTTCGGCTCCCCATAGATTGCCCTCTCGGTTCATCTTTCTCTTTTCACCAGAAGTTGGTTTGTCTTTACATTAGGCTGCCTTCTTGGTACTGCTTTCACTTCTTCCTATAAGCTGCTTCAGCTCCCCTTAGGTTGCCCTCTTGGTTCATCTTTCTCTTATCAGCATAAGTATTTTCGTCTTTACTTTAGGCTGCCGTCTTGGTCCTGCTTTCTCTTCCTATAAGCTGCATCAGCTCCCCTTAGGTTGCCCTCTGGATTCATCTTTCTCTTATCACCATTAGATGGTTTATCTTCACTTTAGGCTGCCTACTTGGTCCTGCTTTCCTTTCCTATAAGCTGGTTCAGCCCCCCTTAGGTTGCCCTCTTGGTTCATCTTTCTCTTATCACCATAAGTTGGTTCATTTTTACTTTAGGCTGCCTTCTTGGTCCTGCTTTCTCTTCTTCCTATAAGCTGGTTCAGCTCCCCTTAGGTTGCCCTCTTGGTTCTTCTTTCTCTTATCACCATAGGTTGGTTCGTTTTTACTATAGGCTGCCTTCTTGGTCCTGCTTTCCATTCCTATAAGCTGGTTCAGCCGCCCTTAGGTTGCCCTTTTGGTTCATCTTTCTCTTATCACCATAAGTTGGTTCGTCTTTACTTTAGGCTGCCTTCTTGGTCCTGCTTTCTCCTCTCCCCATAAGCTGGTTCAGTTCCTCTTGGATTGCCCTCCTGGTCCGTCTTTCTCTTATCCCCATAAGTTGGTTCGTCTTTATTTTAGGCTGCCTTCTTGGTCCTGCTTTCCCTTCTTCCTATAAGCTGGTTCAGCCCCTCTTGGTTCTTCTTTCTCTATCACCAAAAGTTGGTTCGTCTTCACTTTAGGCTGCCCTCTTGGACCTGCTTTCTCTTCTTCCTATAAGCTGGTTTGGCTTTTATTATGTTGCCCTCTTGGTTCATCTTTCTCTTATCACCATAAGTTGGTTCGTCTTTACTTTAGCTGCCTTCTAAGTCATGCTTTCTCTTCTTCCTATAAGCTGGTTCAGCCGCCCTTAGGTTGCCCTCTTGGTTCATCTTTCTCTTATCACCATAAGTTGGTTCGTCTTTACTTTAGGCTGCCTTCTTGGTCTTGCTTTCTCCTCTTCCTATAAGCTGGTTCAGCCACCCTTAGGTTGCCCTCTTGGTTCATCTTTCTCTTATCACCATAAGTTGGTTCGTCTTTACTTTAGGCTGCCTTCTTGGTCCTGCTTTCTCTTCATATAAGCTGGTTTAGGCCCCCTTAGGTTGCCCTCTTGGTTCATCTTTCTCTTATCACCATAAGTTGGTTCGTCTTTACTTTAGGCTGCTTCTTGGTCCTGCTTTCTCCTCTTCCCATAAGCTGGTTCAGTTCCTCTTGGATTGCCCTCCTGGTCCGTCTTTCTCTTATCACCATAAGTTGGTTCGTCTTTACTTTTAGGCTGCCTTCTTGGTCCTGCTTTCCCTTCTTCCTATAAGCTGGTTCAGCCCCTCTTGGTTCTTCTTTCTCTATCACCAAAAGTTGGTTCGTCTTCACTTTAGGCTGCCCTCTTGGACCTGCTTTCTCTTCTTCCTATAAGCTGGTTTGGCTTTTATTATGTTGCCCTCTTGGTTCATCTTTCTCTTATCACCAAAAGTTGGTTCGTCTTCACTTTAGGCTGCCCTCTTGGACTTGCTTTCTCTTCTTCCTATAAGCTGGTTTGGCTTTTATTATGTTGCCCTCTTGGTTCATCTTTCTCTTATCACCAAAAGTTGGTTCGTCTTCACTTTAGGCTGCCCTCTTGGACCTGCTTTCTCTTCTTCCTATAAGCTGGTTTGCCTTTTATTATGTTGCCCTCTTGGTTCATCTTTCTCTTATCACCAAAAGTTGGTTCGTCTTCACTTTAGGCTGCCCTCTTGGACCTGCTTTCTCCTCTTCCTATAAGCTGGTTTGGCTTTTATTATGTTGGCCTCTTGGTTCAGCTTTCTCTTATCACCAAAAGTTGGTTCGTCTTCACTTTAGGCTGCCCTCTTGGACCTGCTTTCTCTTCTTATAAGCTGGTTTGGCTTTTATTATGTTGGCCTCTTGGTTCAGCTTTCTCTTATCACCAAAAGTTTGTTCGTCTTCACTTTAGGCTGCCCTCTTGGACCTGCTTTCTCTTCTTATAAGCTGGTTTGGCTTTTATTATGTTGCCTTCTTGGTTCAGCTTTCTCTTATCACCAAAAGTTTGTTCGTCTTCACTTTAGGCTGCCCTCTTGGACCTGCTTTCTCTTCTTATAAGCTGGTTTGGCTTTTATTATGTTGCCTTCTTGGTTCAGCTTTCTCTTATCACCAAAAGTTTGTTCGTCTTCACTTTAGGCTGCCCTCTTGGACCTGCTTTCTCCTCTTCCTATAAGCTGGTTTGGCTTTTATTATGTTGGCCTCTTGGTTCAGCTTTCTCTTATCACCAAAAGTTGGTTCGTCTTCACTTTAGGCTGCCCTCTTGGAACTGCTTTCTCTTCTTATAAGCTGGTTTGGCTTTTATTATGTTGCCTTCTTGGTTCAGCTTTCTCTTATCACCAAAAGTTTGTTCGTCTTCACTTTAGGCTGCCCTCTTGGACCTGCTTTCTCCTCTTCCTATAAGCTGGTTTGGCTTTTATTATGTTGGCCTCTTGGTTCAGCTTTCTCTTATCACCAAAAGTTGGTTCGTCTTCACTTTAGGCTGCCCTCTTGGACCTGCTTTCTCCTCTTCCTATAAGCTGGTTAAGCTTTTATTATGTTGCCCTCTTGGTTCATCTTTCTCTTATCACCAAAAGTTGGTTCGTCTTCACTTTAGGCTGCCCTCTTGGAACTGCTTTCTCTTCCTATAAGCTGGTTTGGCTTTTATTATGTTGCCCTCTTGTTCATCTTTCTCTTATCACCAAAAGTTGGTTCGTCTTCACTTTAGGCTGCCCTCTTGGACCTGCTTTCTCCTCTTCCTATAAGCTGGTTTGGCTTTTATAATGTTGCCATCTTGGTTCATCTTTCTCTTATCACCAAAAGTTGGTTCGTCTTCACTTTAGGCTACCCTATTGAACCTGCTTTCTCCTCTTACTGAAAGCTGCTTCAGCTCCCCTTAGGGTTGCCCTCTTGATTCATCTTTCTCTTATCACCATTAGTTTTTTCGTCTTTACTTTAGGGTGCCTCTTGGTCCTGCTTTCTCTTCCTATAAGCTGGTTAAGCTCCCCTTCGCTTGCCCTCTTGGTTCGTATTTCTCTTATCACCTTAAGTTGGTTCGTCTTTACTTTAGGCTGCCTCTTAGTCTGCTTTCTCTTCTTCATGTAAGCTGGTTCAGCTCCCCTTAGGTTGCTTTCTTTGTTCGTCTTTCTTCTATCACCATATAATGGTTCGTCTTTACCTTAGGCTGCCCTCTTGGTCCTGCTTTTTCTTCTTCCTATAAGCTGTTTCAGCTCCCCTTAGGTTGCCCTCTTGGTTCATCTTTTTCTTATCACCATGTTGGTTCGTCTTTACTTTAGGGCTGCCTTCTTGGTCTGCTTTTTCTGCCTATAAGCTGGTTCAGCTCCCCTTAGGTTGCCTTCTTTGTTCATCTTTCTGTTATCACCATAAGTTGGTTCGTCTTTACTCTTAGGCTGCCTTCTTGGTACTGCTTTCTCTTCTTCTTATAAGCTGTCTTGCTCCTGTAGGTTGCATTCTTTGTTCGTCTTTCTCTTATCACCATGAGTTGTTTGTCTTTACTTTAGGTTGCCTTCTTGATCCTGCTTTTTCTTCTCCCCATAAGTTAGTTTGTCTTCCTATAATCTGGTTCAGCTCCCGTTAGGTTGCCCTCTTGGTTCGTCTTTCTCTTATCACCATAAGTTGGTTCGTCTTACTTTAGGCTGCCTTCTTGATCCTGCTTTCTCTTCTTCTTATAAGCTGGTTGACCCCCCCCCCCCTTAGGTTACCCTCTTGTTTCATCTTTCTCTTATCACCATGTGTTGGTTTGTCTTCAGTTTAGGCTGGCCTCTTGACCTGCTTTCGCTTCTCCCCATAAGTTAGTTCGTCTTCCAATAAGCTGGTCCAGCCCCCCTTAGGTTGACTTGCCTTTCTTTATCACCATTAGTTGGTTCGTCTTTCTTTAGGCTGCCTTCTTGGTCCTGCCTTGTCATATTCATATAAGCTGGTCCAGCCCCCTTAGTTGCCCTCTTGATTCATCTTTCTGTTATCACCATAAGTTGGTTTGTCTTTACTTTAGGCTGACATCTTGGTCCTGCTTTCTCTTCTTTCTGTTAGCTGGTTCAGCCCCCCCCCCTCAGTTGCCCTCTTGATTCATCTTTCTGTTATCACCATAAGTTGGTTTGTCTTTACTTTAGGCTGACATCTTGGTCCTGCTTTCTCTTCTTTCTGTTAGCTGGTTCAGCCCCCCCCCCCTCAGTTGCCCTCTTGATTCATCTTTCTGTTATCACCATAAGTTGGTTTGTCTTTACTTTAGGCTGACATCTTGGTCCTGCTTTCTCTTCTTTCTGTTAGCTGGTTCAGCCCCCCCCCCCCTCCTCAGTTGCCCTCTTGATTCATCTTTCTGTTATCACCATAAGTTGGTTTGTCTTTACTTTAGGCTGACATCTTGGTCCTGCTTTCTCTTCTTTCTGTTAGCTGGTTCAGCCCCCCCCCCCCTCAGTTGCCCTCTTGATTCATCTTTCCGTTATCACCATAAGTTGGTTTGTCTTTACTTTAGGCTGACATCTTGGTCCTGCTTTCTCTTCTTTCTGTTAGCTGGTTCAGCCCCCCCCCCCTCAGTTGCCCTCTTGATTCATCTTTCTGTTATCACCATAAGTTGGTTTGTCTTTACTTTAGGCTGACATCTTGGTCCTGCTTTCTCTTCTTTCTGTTAGCTGGTTCAGCCCCCCCCCCCCTCAGTTGCCCTCTTGATTCATCTTTCCGTTATCACCATAAGTTGGTTTGTCTTTACTTTAGGCTGACATCTTGGTCCTGCTTTCTCTTCTTTCTGTTAGCTGGTTCAGCCCCCCCCCCCCTCAGTTGCCCTCTTGATTCATCTTTCTCTTATCACCATAAGTTGGTTCGTCTTTACTTTAGGCTGCCTTTTTTATCCTGCTTTCTCTTCTTCCTATAAGCTTTTTCACCATGTGTTGGTTCGTCTTCTTTAGGCCGGTGTCTTGATTCTGCTTCAGCTTCTCCCCATAAGTTAGTTCGTCTTCCTATAAGCTTGTTCAGCCCCTCTTAGGTTGACTTGTCTTTCTCTTATCACCATAAGTTGGTTCGTCTTTACTTTAGGCTGCCTTCTTGGTCTGCTTTCTCTTTTTCCTATAATCTGGTTCAGCTCCCCTTAGGTTGCCTTCTTTGTTCATCTTTCTCTTATCACCATAAGTTGGTTCGTCTTTACTTAGGCTGCCTTCTTGGTCATGCTTTTCTTCTTCCTATAAGCTTGCTTTGCTCCTCTTAGGTTGCATTCTTTGTTCGTCTTTCTCTTATCATCATAAGTTGGTTCGTCTTTACTCTAGGCTGCCTTCTTGGTACTGCTTTCTCTTTTTCCTATAAGCTGGTTCAGCTCCCCTTAGGTTACCTTCTTTCTTCATCTTTCTGTTATCACCATAAGTTGGTTTGTCTTTACTTAGGCTGCCTTCTTGGTACTGCTTCTCTTCTTCCTATAAGCTGTCTTGGCTCCTGTAGGTTGCATTCTTTGTTCGTCTTCCTCTTATCACCATAGTTGGTTTGTCTTTACTTTAGGCTTTGCCTTCTTGATCCTGCTTTCTCTTCTCCCCATAAGTTAGTTCGTCTTCCTATAAGCTGGTTCAGCTCCCCTTAGTTGCCCTCTTATTCGTCTTTCTCTTATTATCGTAAGTTGGTTCGTCTTTACTCTAGGCTGCCTTCTTGGTACTGCTTTCTCTTCTTCCTATAAGCTGTCTTGGCTCCTGTAGGTTGCATTCTTTGTTCGTCTTCCTCTTATCACCATGAGTTGGTTTGTCTTTACTTTAGGTTGCCCTCTTGATCCTGCTTTCTCTTCTCCCCATAAGTTAGTTCGTCTTCTTATAAGCTGGTTCAGCTCCCCTTAGTTGCCCTCTTGATTCGCTTTCTCTTATTATCGTAAGTTGGTTCGTCTTTACTTTAGGCTTCCTTCTTGGCGCTGCTTTCTCTTCTTCCTATAAGCTGGTTTAGCTCCCGTTAGGTTGCCATCTTGGTTTGTCTTTTTCTTATCACCATAAGTTGGTTCGTCTTTACTTTAGGCTGCCTTCTTGATCCTGCTTTCTCTTCTTCCTATTAGCTGGTTGAGCTCCCCCTTAGGTTGCCCTCTTGGATCATCTTTCTCTTATCACCATAAGTTGGTTCGTCTTTACCTTAGGCTGCCTTCTTGGTCTGCTTTCTCTTCCTGAAAACTGTTAGTTCCCATTAGGTTGTCCTCTTGGTTCATTTTTCTCTTCTCACTATAAGTTGGTTCACAAGTTGGTTAGTCTTTACTCTAGGCTGCCTTCTTGGTATTGCTTTCTCTTCTTCCTATATGCTGGTTGGCTCCTCTTAGGTTGCCTTTTTGTTAGTCTTTCTTTATCACCATGAGTTGGTTTGTCTTCACTTAGGTTGCCCTCTTGGTCCTGCTTTCTCTTCTCCCCATACGCTGTTTCAGTTTCTCTTAGGTTGCCCTCTTGGTCATCTTTCTCTTATCACCATAAATTGGTTCATCTTTACCTTAGGCTGCCCTTTTGGTCTGCTTTCTCTTCTTCCTGTAGCTAGTTCAGCTCCCCTAGGTTGCCCTTTTTTGTTTTCATTTCTCTTATCACCAAAGTTGGTTCGTCTTTACTTAGGCTGCCTCTTGGTACTGCTTTCTCTTCCTATATGCTGGTTCAGCTCCTTAGTTGCCCTCTTGGATCATCTTTCTCTTATCACCATGTTTGGTTCATCTTCAATTTAGGCCGCCTCTTGGTCCTGCTTTCGCTTCTCCCCATAAGTTAGTTCGTCTTCCATAAGCTGGTTCAGCCCCCCTTAGGTTGCTTTTCTTTCTCTTATCACCATTAGTTGGTTCGTCTTTACTTTAGGCTGCCTTCTTGGTCCTGCTTCTCTTCTTCATATAAGCTGGTTCAGCTCCCCTTAGGTTGCTCTTGGTTCATCTTTCTCTTATCACCATAAGTTGGTTCGTCTTTACTTTAGGCTGCCATCTTGGTCCTGCTTTCTCTTCTTCCTGTTAGCTGGTTCAGCTCCCCTTAGGTTGCCCTCTTGGTTCATCTTTCTTCTTATCACCATAAGTTGGTTCGTCTTTACTTTAGGCTGCCTTCTTGGTCTTGCTTTCTCTTTTTCCTTTAAGCTGGTTCAGCTCCCCTTAGGTTGCCCTCTTGGTTCATCTTTCTCTTATCACCATAAGTTGGTTCGTCTTTACTTTAGGCTGCCTTCTTGGTACTGCTTTCTCTTCTTATAAGCTGTCTTGGCTCCTCGTAGGTTGCATTCTTTGTTCATCTTTCTCTTATCACCATGATTTTGGTTTGTCTTCACTTTAGGCCGCCCTTTAATCCTGCTTTCTCTTTTCCCCATAAGTTAGTTCATCTTCCTATAAGCTGGTTTAGCTCCCGTTAGGTTGCTCTCTTGGTTCGTCTTTCTCTTATCACCATATGTTGGTTCGTCTTTACTTTAGGCTGCCTTCTTCATCCTGCTTTCTCTTCCTATAAGCTGGTTTTCAGCTCCCCTTAGGTTACCCTCTTGGTTCATCTTTCTCTTATCACCATGTGTTTGTTCGTCTTTACTTTAGGCTGCCTTCTTGGTACTGCTTTCCTCTTCTTATAAGCTGTCTTGGCTCCTCGTAGGTTGCATTCTTTGTTGTCTTTCTCTTATCACCATGATTTGGTTTGTCTTTACTTTAGGCTGCCCTTTTAATCCTGCTTTCTCTTCTCCCCATAAGTTAGTTCATCTTCCTATAAGCTGGTTTAGCTCCCGTTAGGTTGCCCTCTTGGTTCGTCTTTCTCTTATCATCGTAAGTTGGTTCGTCTTTACTTTAGGCTGCCTTCTTGGTCCTGCTTTCTCTTCTTCCTATAAGCTGGTTCAGCTCCCCTTGGTTGCACTCTTGGTTCATCTTTCTCTTATCACCATTAAGTTGGTTTGTCTTTACTTTAGGCTGCCTCTTGGTCCTGCTTTCTCTTCTTCCTGTTTGCTGGTTCTGCTCCCCTTAGGTTGCCCTCTTGGTTTGTCTTTCTCTTATCACCATAAGTTGGTTCGTCTTTACTTTAGGCTGCCTTCTTGGTCCTGCTTTCTCTTCTTTTAAGCTGTCTTGCTCCCATTAGGTTGCCCTCTTGGTTCATCTTTCTCTTATCACCATGTTGGTTTGTCTTTACTTTAGGCTGCCCTCTTGGTCCTGCTTTCTCTTCTCCCCATAAGTTAGTTCATCTTCCTATAAGCTGGTTCAGCTCCCCTTAGGTTGCCCTCTTGGTTCATCTTTCTCTTATCACTATAAGTTGGTTTGTCTTTACTTTAGGCTGCCTTCTTGATCATGCTTTCTCTTCTTCCTATAAGCTTGTTCAGCTCCCATTAGGTTGCCCTCTTGGTTCATCTTCTCTTATCACTATAAGTTGGTTTGTCTTTACTTTAGGCTGCCTTCTTGGTCATGCTTTCTCTTCTTCCTATAAGCTGGTTCAGCTCCCCTTAGGTTGCCCTCTTGGTTCATCTTTCTCTTATCACCATAAGTTGGTTCGTCTTTACTTTAGGCTGCCTTCTTGGTCATGCTTTCTCTTCTTCCTATAAGCTGGTTCAGCTCCCATTAGGTTGCCCTCTTGGTTCATCTTTCTCTTATCACATAAGTTGGTTCGTCTTTACTTTAGGCTGCCTTCTTGGTCATGCTTTCTCTTCTTCCTATAAGCTGTTCAGCTCCCATTAGGTTGCCCTCTTGGTTCATCTTTCTCTCACCATAAGTTGGTTTGTCTTTACTTTAGGCTGCCTTCTTGGTCATGCTTTCTCTTCTTCCTATAAGCTGGTTCAGCTCCCCTTAGGTTGCCCTCTTGGTTCATCTTTCTCTTATCACCATAAGTTGGTTCGTCTTTACTTTAGGCTGCCTTCTTGGTCATGCTTTCTCTTCTTCCTATAAGCTTGTTCAGCTCCCATTAGGTTGCCCTCTTGGTTCATCTTCCTCTTCTCACTATAAGTTGGTTTGTCTTTACTTTAGGCTGCCTTCTTGGTCATGCTTTCTCTTCTTCCTATAAGCTGGTTCAGCTCCCCTTAGGTTGCCCTCTTGGTTCTTTCTCTTATCACCATAAGTTGTTCGTCTTTACTTTAGGCTGCCTTCTTGGTCATGCTTTCTCTTCTTCCTATAAGCTGGTTCAGCTCCCCTTAGGTTGCCCTCTTGGTTCATCTTTCTTTTATCACCATAAGTTTGTTCGTCTTTACTTTAGGCTGCCTTCTTGGTCATGCTTTCTCTTCTTCCTATAAGCTGGTTCAGCTCCCCTTAGGTTGCCCTCTTGGTTCATCTTTCTTTTATCACCATAAGTTTGGTTCGTCTTTACTTTAGGCTGCCTTCTTGATCCTGCTTTCTCTTCTTCCTATAAGCTGGTTCAGCTCCCCTTAGGTTGCCCTCTTGGTTCATCTTTCTTTATCACCATAAGTTTGTTCGTCTTTACTTTAGGCTGCCTTCTTGATCTGCTTTCTCTTCTTCCTATAAGCTGGTTCAGCTCCCCTTAGGTTGCCCTCTTGGTTCATCTTTCTTTTATCACCATAAGTTTGTTCGTCTTTACTTTAGGCTGCCTTCTTGGTCATGCTTTCTCTTCTTCCTATAAGCTGGTTCAGCTCCCCTTAGGTTGCCCTCTTGGTTCATCTTTCTCTTATCACCATAAGTTGGTTCGTCTTTACTTTAGGCTGCCTTCTTGGTCATGCTTTCTCTTCTACCTATAAGCTGGTTCAGCTCCCCTTAGGTTGCCCTCTTGGTTCATCTTTCTCTTATCACCATAAGTTGGTTCGTCTTTACTTTAGGCTGCCTTCTTGGTCCTGCTTTCTCTTCTTCCTATAAGCTGGTTCAGCTCCTCTTAGGTTGCCCTCTTGGTTCATCTTTTTTTATCACCATAAGTTGGTTCGTCTTTACTTTAGCTGCCTTCTTGGTCCTGCTTTCTCTTTCTTCCTATAAGCTTGTTTCTCTTAGGTTGCCCTCTTGGTTCCGTCTTTCTCTTATCACCATAAGTTTGTTCATCTTCACTTTAGGCTGCCCTCTTGGTCTGCTTTCTCTTCTTACCTATATGCTGGTTCAGCTCCTTAGGTTGCCCTCTTGGTTCATCTTTCTCTTATCACCATGTGTTGGTTCGTCTTTACTTTAGGCTGCCTCTTGATCCTGCTTTTCTTCTCCCCGTAAGTTAGTTTGTCTTCCTATAAGCTGGTTCAGCCCCCCTTAGGTTGCTTGTCTTTCTCTTATCACCATTAGTTGTTCGTCTTTACTTTAGTCTACTGTATCACGAAAGTTGTTCGTTTTCACTTAGGCTGCCCTCTTGGTACTGCTTTCTCTTCTTCCTATATACTGGTTCAGGTCCTTAGTTGCCCTCTTGGTTCATCTTTCTCTTATCACCATGTGTTGGTTCGTCTTTACTTTAGGCTGCCTTCTTGATCCTGTTTTCGCTTCTCTAAGTTAGTTCGTCTTCCTATAAGCTGGTTCAGCCCCCCTTAGGTTGACTTGTCTTTCTCTTATCACCATAAGTTGGTTCGTCTTTACTTTAGGCTGCCTTCTTGGTCCTGCTTTCTCTTCTTCATATAAGCTGGTTCAGGCCCCCTTAGGTTGCCCTCTTGGTTCATCTTTTTCTTATCACCGTAAGTTGGTTCGTCTTTACTTTAGGCTGCCTCTTGGTCTGCTTTCTCTTTTTCCTTAAAGCTGGTTCAGCTCCCCTTAGGTTGCCTTCTTGTTCATCTTTCTCTTATCACCATAGTTGGTTCGTCTTTACTTTAGGCTGCCTTCTTGGTCTGCTTTCTTTTCTTCCTATAAGCTGGTCTTGGCTCCTTAGGTTGCCCTTCTTGTTTGTCTTTCTCTTATCACCATAAGTTGGTTTGTCTTTACTTTAGGCTGCCTCTTGGTCTGCTTTCTCTTCTTCCTTAAGCTGGTTCAGCTCCCTTAGGTTGCCTCTTGTTCATCTTTCTCTTATCACCATAAGTTGGTTCGTCTTTACTTTTGGCGGCCTTTTTGGTCCGGCTTTCTCTTCTTCCTTTTATCTGGTTTGGCTCCTCTTAGGTTGCTTCTTTGTTCATCTCTCTTCTATCACCATAAGTTGGTTTGTCTTTACTTTAGGCTACCCTCTTGGTCCTGCTTTCTCTTCTTCCTATAAGCTGGTTTGGCTCCTCTTAGGTTGCCTTCTTTATTCATCTCTCTTTTATCACCACAAGTTGGTTCATCTTTATTTTAGGCTGCCTTCTTGGTCTTGCTTTCTCTTCTTCCTATAAGCTGGTTCAGCTCCCCTTATGTGGCCCTTTGGGTTCATCTTTCTCTTATCACCATTAGTTGGTTCGTCTTTACTTTAGGCTGCCTTCTTGGTCTTGCTTTCTCTTTTTCCTATAAGCTTGCTTTGCTCCTCTTAGGTTGCATTCTTTGTTCGTCTTTCTCTTATCACCATGAGTTGGTTTGTCTTCACTTTAGGCCGCCCTCTTGATCCTGCTTTCTCTTCTCCTCATAAGTTAGTTCGTCTTCCTATAAGCTGGTTCAGCTTCCCTTAGGTTGCCCTCTTGGTTCGTCTTTCTCTTATCATCGTGAGTTGGTTCGTCTTTACTTTAGGCTGCCTTCTTGGCGCTGGTTTAGCTCCCCTTAGGTTGCCCTCTTGGTTCGTCTTTCTCTTATCACCATAAGTTGGTTCGTCTTTACTTAGGCTGCCTTCTTGGTCCTGCTTTCTCTTCTTCTATAAGCTGGTTTGCTCCTCTTAGGTTGCATCTTGGTTCGTCTTTCTCTTATCACCATGAGTTGGTTCGTCTTCACTTTAGGCCGCCTCTTGATCCTGCTTTCTCTTCTTCCTATAAGCTGGTTCAGCTTCCTTAGGTTGCCCTCTTGGTTCGTCTTTCTCTTATCACCATAGTTGGTTCGTCTTTACTTTAGGCTGCCTTCTTGGCGCTGCTTTCTCTCTTCCTATAAGCTGGTTTAGCTCCCCTTAGGTTGCCTCTTGGTTCGTCTTTCTCTTATCACCATAAGTTGGTTCGTCTTTACTTTAGGCTGCCTTCTTGATCCTGCTTTCTCTTCTTCCTATAAGCTGGTTCACCCCCCCTTAGGTTACCCTCTTGTTTCATCTTTCTCTTATCACCATTAGTTGGTTCATCTTTTCATTAGGCTGCCTTCTTGGTCCTGCTTTCTCTTCTTACTATAAGCTGGTTCAGCTACCTTAGGTTCATCTTGGTTCATCTTTCTCTTATGACCATAAGTTGGTTCGTCTTCAGTTCAGGCTCTCTTTTAGTCCTTCTTTCTCTTCTTCCTATAAGCTGCTTCAGCTCCCCTTAGGTTACCCTCTTGGTTCGTCTTTCTCTTATCACCATAAGTTTGTTCATCTTTAGGCTGCCTTCTTGTTCCTGCTTTCTCTTCCTATAAGCTGGTTCAGCTCCCCTTGGGTTGTCCTCTTGGTTCGTGTTTCTCTTATCACCATAAGTTGGTTCGTCTTTACTTTAGGCTGCCTTCTTGGTCCTGCTTTCTCTTATTCCCCATAAGCTGGTTCAGCTCCTCGTAATTTTCCCTCTGGTCCGTCTTTCTCTTATTACCATAAGTTGGTTCGTCTTCATTTTAGGCCCCCCTCCTGGTCCAGCTTTCTCTTCTTCCCATAAGCTGGTTCAGTTTCTCTTAGGTTGCCCTCTTGGTCCCTCTTTCTCTTATCACCATAAGTTTGTTCATCTTCACCTTAGGCTGCCCTTTTGATTTAGCTTTCTCTTCTTCCTGTAGGTTAGTTCGGCTCCCCTAAGGTTGCCCTTTTTTTTGCCTTTTTAGTTTGTTTTTCTTAATCACCAGAAGTAAGTTCGTCTTCACTTTAGGCTGCCCTGTGGTACTGCTTTTTCTTCTTCCTATATGCTGGTTCAGGTCTCCTTAGTTTTCCCTCTTGGTTCATCTTTCTCTTATCACCATGTGTTGGTTTGTCTTCACTTTAGGCGCCTCTTGATCCTGCTTTCTCTTCTCCCCGTAAGTTAGTTGTCTTCCTATAAGCTGGTTCAGCCCCCCTTAGGTTGACTTGTCTCTCTTTTAGTTGTTCGTCTTTCTTTATCACTGTATTCACGAAGTAAGTTCGTCTTTCACTTTAGGCTGCCCTTCTTGGTACTGCTTTCTCTTCTTCCTATATAGCTGGTTCAGGTGTCCTTAGTTTTCCCTCTTGGTTCATCTTTCTCTTATCACCATGTGTTGGTTCGTCTTCATTTAGGCTGCCCTCTTGGTACTGCTTTTTCTTCTTCCTATAAGCTGGTTCAGGTCTCCTTAGGTTGCCCTCTTGGTTCATCTTTCTCTTATCACCATAAGTTTGGTTCTCTTCACTTTAGGCTGCCCTCTTGATCCTGCTTTCTCTTCTTCCTATAATTTAGTTCGTCTTCCCTTAGGTTGCTCTCTTGATTCAACTTTTCATCTTTCCTTCAGGCTGCCCTCTTGGTCCGCTTTTTCTATCCCCATAAGCTAGGTTATCCCTTCAAGCCGCCCTTTTGTTCATCTTTTTTATTCCCATAAGTGGTTTGTCTTCCCTTAAGTCGCTCTCTTGGTCCGTCTTTCTCTTCTTCCCCATAAGCTGGTTCGTCTTCCCTTAGGTTGCCCTCTTGGTCCAACTTTTCTTTCTTCCAATAAGGTGGTTCCTCTTCCCTTTAGGTCACCCTTTTATTCCTGCTTTCTCTTCTCCCCTTTAGCTGATTCATCTTACCTTAGGTAGCTCTCTTGGCCGACTTTCTCTTCTCCCCATGAGCTTGTTCGTCTTCCCTTAGGTTGCCCTCTTGGTCGAACTTTTTTTTCTTCCAATAAGGTGGTTCCTCTTCCGTTTAGGTCACCCTTTTATTCCTGCTTTCTATTCTCCCCTTTAGCCGATTGTCTTACCTTAGGTAGCTCTCTTGGCCGACTTTCTTTTCCCCCATAATCTTGTTCGTCTTACCTTTGGTTGCCCTCGTGGTTCCTCTTTCTTTTTTCCCATAAGCTGGTTCGTCTTCCCTTTGGTTGCCCTCTTGGTCCCTCTTTCTTTTTTCCCATAAGCTGGTTCGTCTTCCCTTTGGGCCGCTCATTTGTTCCTGCTTTCCTCCTTCTCGCCATAAGCTGATTCGTCTTTCCTAAGGTTGCTCACTTGGTCCGTCTTTCTCTTCTCCCCATAAGCGGGTTCGTCTTCCATTAGGCCATCCTCGTGGTCCAACTTTCTCTCCTCCCCATGAGCTTGTTCATCTTCCCTCATGTCGCCCTCTTGGTCCGACTTTCTATTCTCCCCATAAGCTTGTTTGTCTTCCCTCTAGGCCACCCTCTGGTTCTTTCTTTGTCTTCTCCCCATAAGCTGGTTTGTCTTACCTTAGGTCGCCCTTTTGGTCCGCCTTTCTTTTCTCCCCACAGGCTGGTTCATCTTCCCTTTAGTTGCCTTCTTGGTCCGACTTTCTTTACTCCCCACAAGCTGGTTTATCTTCCCTTTAGGCCACCCTCATGGTCTAGCTTTCTCCTCTTTCCATAGGTTACCCTCTTGGTCCATCTTTCTCTTATCACCATAAGTTGGTTCGTCTTCCTTTTAAACCTCCCTCTTGGTCCAGCTTTCTTTTCTCCCTATAAGGTTATTCGGTGTCCGTTTAGGACGCCCTCTTGGTCCGTCTAACTTTTATCCCCATTAGCTTGTTCGTCTCCCCTTTAGGCCGCCCTCTTGGTCCAGCTTTCTCTTCTCCTCAAAAGCTGGTTATCTTCCCTTATGTCGCCTTCTTTGTCCAACTTTCTTTGCTCCCCATAACCTAGTTCGTCCTCCATTTTGGCCGCATTCTTGGTCAAGCTTTCTCTTCTCCCCATAAGTTTGTTCGTCTTTCCTTACATTGCCTTCTTGTTCTGCTTTTCTCTTAATTCTATAAAGTGGATTGTATTCCCGTTAGGCTGCCCTTTCTTTTCTCTCCATAAGGTAGTTCGTCTTCCCTTTAGGATGCCGTCTTGGTCCGTCTTTCTCTTCCCTCTAGGACACCCTCTTGGTCTGTCTTTCTCTTATCTCCATAAGCTGGTTCGTCTTCCTTCTAGGATGCCCTCTTGGTCTTTTATTCTCTCATCCCCATAAGGTGGTTCTTTTTCTCTCTAGGACGCCCTCTTGGTCTGTCTTTCCCTAATCCACACAAGCTGCTTCATCTCCCGTTATGCCGCCCTCTTGATCCTGCTTTCTCTTCTCCCCATAAGCTGGTTTGTGTTCGCTTTAGGCTGCCCTCATGGTCCTGCTTTCTCTTCTCCTCATAAGCTGGTTCCTCTTCCCTTTAATTTGCCCTCTTGGTCCAGCTTTGTCTTCTCCCTTTAAGCTTATTTGTCTTCCCTTTAGGGCTCCCTCTTTGTCCAGCTTTCTCTTCTCCTTATAAGATGGTTCGTCTTCCCTTTGTGACGCCATCTTGGTCCGTCTTTCTCATTTCCTTATATGCTTGTTCGTCTTCCCTTTAGAGCTCCCTCGATTCAGTTTTTCTTCTCCCTTTAAGTTGGTTGGTATGCCCTCTTGGTCTGTCTTTCTCTTCTCCCTATAAGTTTGTTTGTCTTCCCTTTTGGGCTCCCTCTTGGTCCATCTTTCTCTTCTTATAAGCTGATTCGTCTTCCTTTTGGTATGCCCTCCTAGTCCTTCTTTCTCTACTCCCTATAAGGTTGTTCGTCTTCCCTTTGGGACGTCCTCTTGGTCCGTCCTTTCTCTTATCCCCATAAACTTGTTTATTTTCCCTGTAGGGCTCCCTCTTGGTCCGTCTTTCTCTTCTCCCTATAAGCTGGTTCGTCTTCCCTTTGGGACACCCTCTTGGTCCGTCTCTCTTTTCTCCATATAACCTAGTTCTTCTCTTTAGGACGTCCTCTTCGTCCAGCATTCTTTTCTCCCCATAAGCTTTTTTGTCTTCCCTTTGGGATGCCCTCTTGGTCCTGCTTTTTCTTATCCCCTTAAGCTTGTTCGTCTTCGCTTTAGGCTGCCCTCATAGTCCAGCTTTCTCTTCTCACAAGCTTGTTCATCTTCCCTTCAGGCCATTCTCTAGATCCAGCTCTCTTCTATGCATGGATTTGATCATCATCCCTTTTTTTCTTCATGATCTTGCTTTCTCTTGTCACCATTAGACTTGTTCATCTACCCGTTTTTCTGTCCATATGGTGCAGCTTTCCTTTCTCCCCATAGACTTTTCATCTTCACTTTCTGTCCTCAATATGAACCATGGTTCAGCTTTCTCTTCTCCCCATAAACTTGTTCATCTTCCCTTACCGTCTCCCGCATAGTCAAGCTTTCTTTTCTCCCCATAGATTTGTTCATCTTCCATTTTCTGTCCTCAGTGTGGTCCATGGCCCAGCTTTGGTTGTTCCCCAGTAGGCTTAGTCATCTTCCCTCTGGAGTGGGACTCTGAACTCCAGCCTAGCAGAATACCATCTGAAGAGAAAAAATGGTGTTGTAACGTTACTGTACTATGTTTTTACATGTATATATCTAGGAATCAAACAGCTGTGAATTGAGGATGGGAGTAAATATTGTTCATAGGTATATAAAACTAAAGCAATTTCAGCTTTTTTCAAGTCCACTGCAGGAAAAAAAGTCTCAGACATGTTTATATTAATGTCTCAGGTTTGGCTAGTTTTCATCACTATGCTGACCAGTGAGGATTGGTTATGGTTGAGAGGGACTCGTAAAACTAACCTAGTATGGGTGTCCCTGGCTAGTACAGCTTTGCTGAGCACACATACACCAACCTTTGTTCCAACACAGGAACTTACCTCGAACTGCTTTCATAGGAGTTACTGGAACCTCCTCTCAAGCGACCCAGAGTTTTGTGTAGTTTACCCTACTTCCGTTTTCTGTAATGGTAGGCCTAGGCCTGAGGACAAAACTCTGGTCGGTTGAGAGGAGGTTCAAGGTAACTGCAAGAAAGTAGTTCTCGGTTAAGTATGTTAGGGAAAAGTACAAATTACAAAAAATTTGGGATTTTTACCACGTTAAGGTATCCCCACTCAGATAAGGAAGTATATACTAAGATGTATATGAACAAAGGGAAAGATATGATTGTGTAATTTTTTTTTTTATTATTATTATCGAGCAATTTTAAGTGCTTTTCATATCTCAAAAGTTCGGTGTTTGAATAGTAAGTTTAAGAGGCGTCCCATTGAAAGAACTAGCTCTCTCTCTCTCTCTCTCTCTCCTCTCTCTCTCTCTTATCATTATCAACCTTCTCTTGTTTATCAAATTTTTACTCTTTTCTATTCCTTGATTGTCTCGCCATTTCATTACTCTCTCTCTCTCTCTCTCTCTCTCTCTCTCTCTTATCATTATCAACCTACTCCTGTTTATCAAATTTTTACTTGTTTCTAATCCTTGATTGTCTCGCCATTTTCATTTCTCTCTCTCTCTCTCTCTCTCTCTCTCTCTCTCTTATCATTATCAACTTACTCTTGTTTATCAAATTTTTACTCTTTTCTTTTCCTTGTCTCACCATTTCATTACTCTCTCTCTCTCTCTCTCTCTCTCTCTCCTTATCAGCCTACTCTTGTTTATCAAACTTTTATTGGTTTATTTTCCTTGATTGTCTCGGCATTTTCATTACTCTCTCTCTCTCTCTCTCTCTCTCTCTCCT
>NC_090726.1:46610854-46615854 GCF_036898095.1 Palaemon carinicauda | reverse complement strand
TTGCTTCGGCCAAAATCTTATAAATCGTACATTAGGTTTTATAGGTAATATCTCCGCCAACGAAGTTGGAAAGAGTTTGTTTCCTGGATACAGTTTTAATCGTAGAGTAATGAAACTCGGAGGGATTAATTATATAAAAAGCTGGAAATTTTTAAATCGCGGAAGGTCAAAGGGCAAGGTCACGGTCAAGCAAAATGTCCAATTCACGTTATCAGCCATAAGTTTGGACATCGTTGTCACGGACACTTCACATTTAAGTGTATGAAAATCCACGCCAATTAATGCATGTTAAAGTCAGAGGTCAAGGTCGAGAAGTAAGCTGCCGTGGTGGAAGTCTGCGTTCTATTTAGTGCCCCTCTAGTTATTACTATTATTATTATTATTGCCTAGCTACAACCCTGTTTGGAAAACCAAAATGCTACAATCTCAAGGGCTCCAACGGAGAAAGTAGCCCAGTGAGGAAAGGAAATGAGGGAATAGCAAATAAGTAAGGAAAAAGCATATAAATAAGAATATTTTAAGAACAGTAACAACCATTAAATTTAATATTCCATATATAAACTATAAAACTTTACCTAAGCAAGAGGAAGAGAAAGTAGGTATAATAGTGTGCCCGAGTGTACCCCTCAAGCAAGGGAACTCTAACCCAAGACAGTGAAAGACCATGTTACAGAGGCTGTCACTACCCAAGACTTAGAGAACGATGGTTTGATTTTGGAGTGCCCTTATCCTAGAAGAGCTGCTTACCATAGCTAAAGAGTCTCTTCTACCCTTACCAAGAGGAAAGTAGCCACTGAACAATTACAGTACAGTAGTTAACCCCTTTGGTTGAAGAAGAATTGTTTGTTAATCTTAGTGTTGTCAGGTGTATGAGTACAGAGGAGAATATATATATTTATTTCACACTGAACGGCACTGCCAAACGTAAGACTACTCTGTCTCCCCCTCCCTTTGGTAGGGGATAGAGTAGCCATACCCAGATTTTAAATGTACAGTAACAGACGCCTAATTTGTATAATCAATTGCTCATAGAGTGCAGAGAAGACTTTACAGGATTCAAGATAAGGTATTATTATTATTATTATTAAAGTTGCAACTCCAGTTGCAAAACAGGATGATATAACCCTTTGGTATGCATAGATAGATCCTGCGTTTTTTGTATCCTTTTTCCCAGTCATGCGCGAAGGACATGCACAGAAGCCCTGTACTGAGGATGTTATGATGTGTGACAATCCCTTGGGAACCAATTTAAACTGCTTTCTTGTTCCAAAACGGAGTACTTACCTCGAACTACTTTCTAAGGAGTATCTGGGGATTCTCCTCCCAACCAACCTGAATTTTGTGTAGTTTCCCCTATCTCCGTTTTCTATGCGGGGCATCTCTGTGGCGGATGAATACACGCCGTGGAAAGATAATGAATGTTTGAATAACTTCCTTGCTGAGACGAAATATATAGATGTTTTTCAGTACTAGTGTACCCAAGTTGTCAAATATTGCTTAAATACTTAGATATGCACGCACAACAGATTCAACCCTCGCCCCTTTCTTAACTACAATACGGCAGTTTCGGCAATTTGTGGGAGTGTGTGGTTTCCGAGTATACTCCCTTGCGGTACCCCCCTCTCACTGGGGCATGATACTCCCTCTCCTAAGTGTGATATATATATATATATATATATATATATTAAAAGTAAGGCAGTAAACATCAAAATAAGATAAATATGAAAGAATAGAATAGTTTAAGAGGAATGTTTAGGTTAATAAGTACAGTAGTTTGTGCGCAAATAGACCCCTTAAGAATTTTACATTTAGTGCCCTTTTACAAAAATTAAAAGAACTGTTTTAATGGTAAATTGTATTCAAGGTATTTTGTTCTTGTAAAAGAAACTTTAAAACACGTGTTAATGAAGCAATAATTTGAATAACACGGTTATTCACTGGACTTATCATCATGGAAGTTTGTAGAGAGATAATCTCTTATCTCTACACATTTTTATCTCTTAAGCAACTGGCACCTTTTTAATGTCACTCTTAGATTATAATGAAAATTTAGTTGCTAAGTCACGTAGAGGAACTAGTTATTTCTGGTTATATCTAGAGACTTGCTGAGATAAGATACAAGGTATTGCCCGCTTATGTCTGCATGTAAAAAAATCTTGCTGTAGTCTTAAAACGGTGTCTGTCGCGTAAAAAACATATATGGGTGATACCTGTTACCCAAGTTTATTGTGCTAAATATTTAGTTATTTTACATCAATTATTACAGGTGAAACAATAGTTCTTGTGTGTCTTCGAGTTTAGAAAAGCTAGGCTAGTGAACGGTTTAGGCCTAAACCGTCAGCCAGGTTGACCGGCCATATTAGCATATTTTGTTACCGGCAACTACCTTTTGTGTTCCGCCTTAGTACGCCTTGTTCTATTATCCATATTTCTCAGTATAAAACACTGCTTTTAATACTGTAGTTGTTGCTAGAAAAGTTTCAGCAACTATAAGAATTTTTTTTTTATCTTTTATTATAAAAATACAATTACATCTTAGCAATTTACATTATATACGTAATTATTCTTCACAAAATACTGATATGTACTACATTGTTTTACATAGCTATAAATCAGCTCAATACAAATTAAATCAATTGATAAATATATATGCAATAACTTTTATTGTACAAACGTTCTTAACTTATAATTATGTTACGTATTTAAGTAATTATCATAAATGTACTCTTTTGTAAATATCTTATTAAATTCTTTTTTTAAAGTATTCCTTATTAAATTTTTTGTTTTTAACATTCTATTTCTTATGAATATAAGTAAATTTGGGTCATCCGTTAACAGTCCTATAAGAATTGTTTAAAGACAAAGCGAAAGAATGTGCTTGGCTATGAAAAGGCGGTTGGGAATCGATTCAATGCAGAATTCCGTGACTTTTTGAAGTTTTGTCTGCATCAATTGTCTACACGCAAGCCATTTATTTTGTATATTTTAATGTCTTAACTTTTCCATTTGTAACTTGAATATCAATCGGATAATACTTAGAAAGATACTGTTATGTTGGGTCATTGGAAACGTCCTTGTTTTTTGGTCTGCCGAACTGGTTTTCGAGTCCAGCAAAAACTAGTCCAACCTCGCCATCCTTGTGAGCTAAGGATTATAGGTTTAGGGGAGCCTATAGGTCTATCTGCTGGGTCATCAGCAGCCATTGCCTGCTCTCCCTTGTCCTAGATAGGGTGGTCAGTCTCTAGGGCAATTTCAATGCCCCTTGCCACTGTTACATGAGTAACCTTTAAAACTTCAATGATTATGACAGATTCTAAGTGCTGTTCTATGCTAGCTTTGACCAGGTTGTAGAATATTATAATTTTTATTATTATTATTATTATTATTATTATTATTATTATCATTAGTATTATTATTGCTTTTAAAATAATGCCAAGTTCTATAACTTATAATATATATATATATATATATATATATACACACACAGTATATATATATATATATATATAATCATCTTCAGCCGTAACTAGTTCACTGGGTTCGAGTTAAACTCCTTATTTCCTTTCGTCGCTGCAACCTCACCATCCCTTGTGAACTAAGGATTGGGTGTTTGGGGTTACCTATAGGTCTACCTGCTGAGTCATCAGCAGCCATTGTCTGACTCTCCTTGGTCCTAGCTTGGGTGGAGAGGTGGCTTGGGCACTGATCATAATGCATAGTCAGTCTCAAGAGCATTGTCCTGCTTAATGGGGCAATGTCACTGTTCCTTGCTTCTGCCATTCATGAGTTGCCTTTAAACGTGTCCTTCCATTCTCGTCTGTTTATGGTCCTTCTATGCCAGTCTACAATATACCTTGTTCCCTTTGAAATGAACAGAGGAACTTTCTCATCCGAGTTTCCTGAATTATAATATCTTTATTAAGACTAAATAAAATATAGATTATCTCATTAAAGCTGGTAACTTGGTGGCTACCTCCTTATATCACCCTAATGTCAGCCTTTAGGAATAACAATATTGTTATTATTCATTGTGCAACTATTGCATAGTCTAAGGTATGCCGTAGCTTCCCTTTTGTACGTGATTGGTTTCGTTAATGACCGTGAAACTACGGTAATTGGAGAGAGAGAGAGAGAGAGAGAGAGAGAGAGAGAGAGAGAGTTTAAAGGATTTTGGATGTCTCATAGGACTTTTTGGTCCATCCGCGGAGACTCAACTTACTCAGAGAGAGAGAGAGAGAGAGAGAGAGAGAGAGTGTGTGTTACAAGGATTTTGGATGTCTCAAAGACTGTTCCATCCACGGAGACTCCATTTACTCTGAGAGAGAGAGAGAGAGAGAGAGAGGAGAGAGTGTGTGTGTGTTACAAGGATTTTGGATGTCTCAGACTTTGTTCCATCCACGGAGACTCCATTTACTCTGAGAGAGAGAGAGAGAGAGAGAGAGAGAGAGAGAGAGAGTGTGTGTGTGTTACAAGGATTTTGGATGTCTCAGACTTTGTTCCATCCACGGAGACTCCATTTACTCTGAGAGAGAGAGATTATTATTAATTGCTAAGCTACAACCCTAGTTGGAAGAGCAGAATGCTATAAGCCCAGGCCCCCCAACAGGGAAAATAGCCCAAGGAGGAAAGTAAACCGGGAAAAATAAAATATTTTACGAACAGTAACATTAAATTAAATATTTCCTATAGAAACTATAAAAAAAAAATTAACAAAAGTGGAAGAGAAATAAGATAGTGTGCCTGAGTGTACCCTCAAGCAAGAGAACTCTAATTCAAAACAGTGGAAAACCATGGTACAGAGGCTATGGCGCTACCCAAGACTAAAGAACAATGGTATGTTTTTGGAGTGTCCTTCTCCTAGAAGAGTTGCTTACCATAGCTAAAGAGTTTCTTCTACCTTTACCAAGTGGAGAGTAGCCACTGAACAATTATAGAGCAGTAGTTAGCCCCTTGGGTGAAGAAGAATTTTTTGGTAATCTTAGTGTTGTCAGGTGTATGAG
>NC_090726.1:46540437-46610354 GCF_036898095.1 Palaemon carinicauda | reverse complement strand
CGAGACTAAAGAACAATGGTTTGATTTTGGAGTGTCCTTCTCCTAGAAGAGGTGCTTACCATAGCTAAAGAGTTTCTTCTACCCTTACCAAGTGGAGAGTATCCACTGAACAATTACAGTGCAGTAGTTAACCCCTTGGGTGAAGAAGAATTGTTTGGTAATGTCAGTGTTGTCAAGTGTATGAGGACAGAGGAGAATCTGTAAAGAATAGGCCAGACTATTCGGTGTCTGTGTAAGCAAAGGGAAAGTGAACCGTAGCCAGATAAAGGATCCAATGTAGTACTGTCTGGCCAGTTAAAGGTCCCTATAACTCTCTTAAGACTTTGGTCCATCCTCGGAGACTCCATTTACTCTGAGAGAGAGAGAGAGAGAGAGAGAGAGAGAGAGAGAGAGTAGTCAGGACAGTATACTGAGCGTGTGGTCATTATGAAACACCCAAGTTATTTACAGCCCAGTCCAACTGTGTCTGTTGCCGGCTAGTTGAACTAAATTCCCCCCCCCCCCCCCTCATGCACACGCACGCACTCACAAATCTTACGATTTGCTTCGATCCACCTGTCACATACTATAGAAAGAACTGATGACGTTGGTATGCCTGTAGGGGCAAGGGCATAAATTGCAGTACCCATTCCTGTGCCAAGATAAAGGGTTATGATGACGTGAGAGTTCCTTGGCATGATAATGTAGAGTCTGAGGATGGTATTGGTAGGAGCAGCTGATGTTTACCAGTTAGCTCAAGCTTGCCAACCTGCTTTTCATCTTTTGTGATGTTGTCATAACTCGTGATTGGATTTCTATGTTTATTTTATATTTTACTTTATTATTGTTGTTGTTTTTGTTATTATTATTTGCTAAGCTACAACCCTAGTTGGCAAAGCAGGATGCTATAAGCCAAAGGGCTCCAACAGGGAATTATTATTATTAGTATTACTTGCTAAGCTACAACCCTAGTTGGAAAAGCATGATGCTGTTGTTGTTGTTATTATTATTATTACTTGTTAAGCTACAACCCTACATGGAATTATGATTATTATTATTATTGTTGTTGTTGTTATTTGGTAAGCTACAAAAAGGGAAATATTATTATTACTTGCATAGCTACAACCCTAGTTGGAAAATGCTATAAGCCCAAGGGCTCCAACAGGGAAAAATAACCCAGTGAGGAAAGGAAATAATTAAATACACCACAAGAGAAGTAATGAGAAATTAAAATAGAATATTTTAAGAACAGTAACAACCTTAGAATAGATCTTTCTTAAAGAGATTATGCTTTTGTGGTGTTGATTATGCAAGCACGTGAAAAATTATGTATTTATGCAGTAATAATCTAGATATCGCCTCTAGAGTTCTCTTGCTTGAGGGTACACTTGGGCACATTATTCCATCTAATTTCTCTTCCTCTTGTTTTGTTAAAGTTTTTATATATTCTATATAGGAGTTATATATTTTAATGTAACTGTTCTTAAGATATTCTATTTTTCCTTGTTTCCTTTCCTCACTGGGCTATTTTCCCTGTTGGAGCCCATTGTCTTATAGCATCCTGCTTTTTCAACTAGGGTTGTAGCTTAGCAAGTAATAATAATAATAATAATAGTTCCCTGTTGAAGGCCTTGGGCTTTAAGTATTCTGCTTTTTCAAATAGGGCTGTAGCTCAGCAAGTAGTGGTAATAATAATAATAATAATAATAATAATAATAATAATAATAATAATAATAATAATAATAATAATAATAGTAAGGATAATACTAAAATATGCTATTTCCTTCTTGGAGCTCTTGGACATAAAGCATCCTGCTTTAACAACTAGGGTTGGAGCTTAGAAAATAATAATAATAATAATAATTATAATAATTCCCTGTGGGAGCCCTTGGGCTTATAGCACCCTGCTTTTACAACTAGGCTTGTAGCTCGGCAAGTAATAATGATGATAATGAAAATAATGCACGTATCTTTAAATCCACACACGAACAAAAGACACGTGTGAAGGTTAATATAAACGGCGAACCCTGAATGATATGAAAGACAATCTTATCTAGTTCACTCTTGTTTATGTCGTTTGCTCAATTTGAATTTGTTCCAACACAAGAACTTACCTCGAACTACTTTCATAGGAGTTACCTGGAACCTCCTCTCAATCGACCAGAGTTTTGTGTAGTTTACCCTACTCCCGTTTTCTGTAATGGTAGGCCTAGGTGGAAAATTTGAATTTTAGATTTGAATGGTAACGACTTTTTGGAGTTTCTTTACAAACTTTTCTATAAGGATAGTTATATTGGGTCGATGTTTATTTCAATGTTGTTACTGTTCTTAAGATATTTTATTTTTCCTTGTTTCCTTTCCTCACTGGGCTATTTTCCATGTTGGAGCCCCTGGGCTTATAGCATTCTGCTTTTCCAACTAGGGTTATTTCAATGTTACTGCTCTCAAGTTATTTTGTTTTTCCTTGTTTCATTTCCTCACTGGGCTATTTTCCCTGTTGGGGCCCCTGGGGTTATAGCATCCTGCTTTTCCAATTAGTGTAGTAGCCTAGCTAATAATAATAATAATAATAATAATAATAATAATACCATAGATTAGATAGTTGGAATATAATTTTCGAGGCGGAAATTTAGTACGATCGTGTTTCAGACATTTTTAAGTTCATATCGGTTCTTCTCCTCAAGACATCTGTGCGGTGTAAATGTGTGTAGTTTCACACTCCATTATAGAAAACATTCGCTACACTAGAGTCTCTCTAGTTTCATTGAAGATATTGTTATTGAAATAATAGGGAAACACACTGAGTGAAAACCTCCGCCACGTCAGTTTATTTCTCGAAACCAGCTTGCCTTTCCCAGAATGAATTTAGACGGTAGTCGTATTTCAAGGGGGTGACAACCCTGTGCGAACTCTGGGTTAATTCGGTCGAGCTTTTGCATGACCTTGACCTTTGACCTAGGACTTTCAAAATTGAATCACTTCCACGTCTCAACATAATTAATTCTTGAAAGTTTCACTATGAGTAAAATTGTGCCCAAGAAGCTGTTCACAAAAAGACAAATAAGGGCGAAAACATAACCACCTTCCAAATTCGTTGGCAGAGGTAATAAGAAAGCATATAATTTAACGTTTTGAAACGTCCCTGCCTTGCATTCTGCCGGACTGGGGTTCGAGAACTCCCCCCAAGCTCGAGAATTTCTTGTTCACAACCTCGTCGTCCTTGTGAGTTCACGATAGATTGAGTCAGCATATAGTTCTACCTGCTAAGTCATCAGCAGCCATTGCCTGGCCCTCCCTGGTTCTAGCTTGGGTAGAAGAGGTTTATGGCGCTGATCATATGGTCAGTCTCCATGGCATTGTCATTGTCCCTTGCCTCTGCCATTCATGAGCGACCTTTAAACCTTCAAACGTAACTTGTAAACGTCTAACGTAGACTGCAGTTCGATGCTTTGCAGTATTGGGTGTAACCAGATTACTAAATAAGGTCTGTGAGATGTGATTTTAGCCTCGGTCTACCTGTTGTATTTTCGGAAGCTGTCAAACCAGTATTTTCCTTAGATCTCGTTTGAAAAGCACATTATGCGTCAGTGAAGATGGTGACGTGACTCATTTACGTCAGGTCTCTCCTCTCTCTCTCTCTCTCTCTCTCTCTCTCTCAAGATATATTTAACACTGATATACCTGGTACTCATTTTATGAGCTAATGTATTTGATACGGGTGGACCATTTGGTTAATTTTGTTGTTTATTTGCTTGTGAGCAAGTTTACACAAAAACTGCTTTACCAATTTTGACCAAACTTGGTAATCATGTTGTGTATGATCTAAGGCCAAATCCATTAGAATTTGAAGAATATACATCGAAGTACAAGTAGTTAAGAGCAAAATTAGATTGCTTGGCGTGGCGGGGGCATGCTCTCAACTAAGTGCCCTTATAGTTTTAACTATCCTGGGTGTATATTTGTTGGATATCCTTTGCTTTTTATTGTCATGAGACATTTAGGTCAAGGAGGCGATCCGAAATGAGTAAGGTCTGAGAAGGGATAAAGGGTCCTAGACTTAGAGCATCCTGCTCAATATCTTTACTGTGCATTTTAGTTGTTATGCTGTTTAAATACAATTTGAAGATGGTTGTTTTGTTGTTTAAATACTCTCTCATTATCAGGAAACGATCTAGTTTAGTAGATTACTTATGAAATAATGTTCTTCAGTTAAAGACGCGACATTTGTTTTGACTTGCAATAAAGGTTATCGAACTGCCGTCCTGTGACGTTGCAATGTAGAATGGTTCATAATAACGGGGTCCCGTCAGTCTTGGTCCTCATTGACTAAGAGTCCCACTTATCCTTTACAACCTCGTTAAATCATACAGAATAATGAATGAAGTAGACCCGTGTTATTATTTGCGTTGTTTTGAATTATCAGTTGTTTATATCTAAGGAATTTAATGCATTTTTTTGTCAGGAAGTATTATTAAAAGCCGGCGCCACTCGTGTCGGTAAGGTTGGCACGCCTGCCATCACCTGACTCCAGAACAGTGTTGCCAGATTGGTTAGTATAAAAATCCCCAAAACAACCTAAATATCCCCAAAACAGCCTAAAAAAATCCCAATTTCCACATATATATTCTCTTCTGTCTTGATCACGTAGGCTTTATTAATATAGAAATTACTCAATATACTTCATATAAGTACAAACAAACAAATTCCAATGATATAAAGGCTCGCTCATCTTTGTTTCTTCATAGAACTTTGTACAGATTATCCCCATCAGTCACCCAAAATCCCCAAATCTAGGAATAAATTCCCGTACCTGGCAACACTGCTCCAGAACCGGTGTAGTAAAGTAGGGTTGGCGACTAACAGCATCTGCGATTTGAAAGTTCAATATACCATTGAAGAAAATGTATTTGAACGGTTGAGTGTAGCTGTTCATTCAACTTTTGACATTGCAATTGTAGAAATTTTCATTTTCAATTACTGCTTATCACCGTTTATATAAATTCATTAGGCCTATGTAGATTTTTTTTTCAATTACTGCTTATCACCGTTATAAATTCATTAGGCCTATATGATTTGTATATTTTGAAATAATGTATATATTTTCTACCAGCATATGTTGCAATTTATATAAGCGTTACAATTTTCCATAAGGGCCAACACTTGACTTTCATCTACTCAACTTTTACACAATGCCCATTCATATATATATCTTTTTTTTTATTTCACACAATACTCGTTCATATATAATGAATGCTCATTGAGAAAGAAGTCTTGTGTTAAGAGTTCTTGTTGTCTGGGGACGTGATTTACATTGCATGCATTCTTTGACCTTCGAAGCTAATATACTCCTTGAATGCATGCATGGTATCCAACTACATTTTGAGAGAGAGAGAGAGAGAGAGAGAGAGAGAGAGAGAGAGAGAGAGAGAGAGAGAGAGAGAGAGAGAGAGAGCAAAATCAAGGTATCACAAGCACACCAAATTAGAAAGAAAAGTGAGTTTAAGCTTGTATCCAACACACACACACACACACACAGAGAGAGAGAGAGAGAGAGAGAGAGAGAGAGAGAGAATGCACACATACATATATGTAAATATATACATACTGTATACAAATATAGGTGTACGTTCATCATACTTTTATGGTACATAAATAGCATATAAGCAATACATTAAGCGCTAAACTATCGTTGTCGAAAACGAAAGAAAAAAAAAGATTATATAATAGTACCCTAGCATATTCTCTTCATACAGTTGCCTTGTGTTTTAAATGCTTCTCATACCTTGTACTCAGTAACCCCGCCACTTCTTGTTATACAAGAGAGAGAGAGAGAGAGAGAGAGAGAGAGAGAGAGAGAGAGAGAGAGAGAGAGAGAGCACCGTGTGAATATTGTATCCAACGTATTGAGTAATTCTTGGCAAGCTTTATCTTGCTTTTTGGCATATGCAGTCATATGAAGAGATGAGATATCCAGAGATATATTTTCCTTGGCTAACATTGTTTCATTTTCTACTTGACATTTGAAAACAAATGTCATCAAACTTCCACAAAAACAAATATGGAAATCATATTAATAAGAGGTTATGAAAATATATAAATAACTAAAAAAAATGGAATTTGGTCTCCCAAAAGCATTGCCTAGATGAAAAAGACTTATGAGTTTCTTTCACTATATATCTTTAGGAAAGCTTTCATAACAAAGACTTATGAAATTTCCATTATTTTTATATGGAATTTTGAAAGAATCTGGAAGAGTAGGTCTAGGATATATATATATATATATATATATATATATATATATATATATATATATATATATATATATATATATATATATATATATATACACTAGTTATTACTAGCTAAGCTACAACCCTAGTTTGAAAAGCAGGATGCTACAGTACAAGCCCAAGAGCTCCAACAGGGAAAATAGCCCAGTAAGGAAAGGAAATTAGGAAATGAATATCCATATATGAGAAGCAATGAATAAAATATATAAAATATTTTAAGTTCAGGCAATCTACAATGAACAAAGTATTAGAAATATAACTTAGAATGGCAAACTGGGCTTTCTCTATCTCCAAAAATTAAATGATCAGCAAATATTTGTCTGATATGACTTTGAGAAATGGGATCTTCGTTCATCTCAGAGACTTTGGGATTTTCGTTCATCTAAGGGACTTTGGGATTTTTGTTCATCTAAGGGACTTTGGGATTTTTGTTCATCTTAGGGACTTGAGGATTTTCGTTCATCTTACAGACTTTGGGAATTTTGTTCATCTTAAGGGACTTGAGGATTTTCGTTCATCTTACGGACTTTGGGATTTTCCTTCATCTGAGAAACTTTGAGATTTTCGTTCATCTGAGAAAATTTGGGATTTTCGTTCATCTCAGAGATTTTAGGATTATCGTTCATCTTAGAGACTTTGGGATTTTCGTTCATCTGAGAAACTTGGGGATTTTCGTTCATCTTAGAGACTTTGAGCATCACATCAACTGGAGTAAGTCATCTCAACTTTTTTAATTGTCTGTACATACAGGAGAAAGATTCTTGGCTATCATAAGCCGAACCAATAACGTGAACTTATCCGAGGGACAGTGAAAAGCATAGTGGACAACACCCTTCTGATTCAAACAGTCAAAAGGGGTATCTAGCCAATTGACCATCTTAGATCAAAACTTGAAGATAATGAAACTATAATTGCTTTTGGAGGAAATTGAATATGGTAACCTGTACCCTAACTAACAATAACCTTTTAGATAAACAATGAATTAACTTTTCCAGACACATATACTGCTAATTTGAACTTCCTCTCTCGTATTACGAAGAGATGGGTACCAGTGTGTACTGGTTGAAGTATAGTAATTAATTTTTGTTTCTTTTGTGGATCTTTTTAAGAAGCATTAAACTGTTTGATTATTGTTAGAAGATATGCATATACAGTAGTTTATATATATATATATATATATATATATATATATATATATATATATATATATATATATATATATATATATCAAATAAGCCATATATTTTTTATACATTAATGTCTGGATTCTCTTAACGACCTCGGGATCAGAGCCCCAGGCGAAATCTTACAAAGACAAGAGCTTGTGACTGACCCGTACGAGGGTTCGACTCCCGGCTGGTCACAAGCTCTTGTCTTTGTGTGATTTTGCCTGGGGCTCTGATCCCGAGGTCGTTAAGAGAAAAGAGACATTAATGTATAAAAATTATATGGCTTATTTGAATATGAAAAACACGTCTAAGTGTGCAAAATTTATCATATATATATGTATATATATTTATATGTATATCTACGTATTTAGTATTTTATATTTAGGTAGTTGAGCAGTATAGAAATGCTAAGAATAAATGGTTTAAAACTTGCATCTTATCCATTCAGTGTAACAGAAAATTTTACCAAATTTTTAACACATGAGAACATAACCTTATTATTTTTCTTTTCGTTTCCAGAGATGGCGTCTCTCCTGCGCTTCTCGCTGACCACCTTAGAATCAGCTGGGAGTGGCAGAGGGCGGATGGTATGTGCCCTCCGAGGTTTGCGAACTCATGCGAGACTATGCGAAGCAGCAAAACCTGCTGAGCCTATTCCCGGTATCCCATATAAAAATATCACTATTGGTGTGCCAAAAGAGATCTGGCAGAATGAAAGAAGGTAAGGCATTAAATGATAGTGAGTATTACATTATACCTGTTGTTCAGTACGTAATTTAGAACATGAAATACACTACCGTAAACTTGAACCCTAGAATACAGGTTTTGTAAGTTTTATATTTTCTGGGTCGACCTGTGAGAAGGAGTTATCTAAATGGAAGACAGCCTGTGAATAGTGGTTTTCACACGCCCCTGATGTATACACAACACTCACGAGGTGCTCGCGCGAGGGTAGTAACCTCTGCATTCCATGCTTTCATCTTTCTCTGGTATATTTGGAAGACTTATATCAGAAAAAGTGTAAAGAAGGACTTTTTCACCGAGCGTCACAGGTCTCTCCCCAGAAATAGATTTTTCCTTCGTCAAAATCCCTTTAATTTTTCCATACATATCTGTAATTCAACATGTAATTTAGACAAAGTACATTTCTGTACGCTTGACCACCGTATAATACTGTACAGCTTGAAATTTTAAATTTCAATTTATTTTATTTAGTGCAATTGACTTGTATTTGTTCTTAATCCTGTTGCTCTCCTTGGTACTAAGCTGACAAAAATGTTTTCGCTTAGAGTGGCGCTCGCTCCAGCAGCAGTAGCGGCCCTTACCAAGAAGGGTTTCAATGTTGTCATCGAGTCGGGAGCTGGTGCGGAGGCCAAGTATCCAAATGCTGCCTTTGAAGAAGCAGGCGCTAAGATCGTGGACAGAAGCTCAGCATATTTATCAGGTTGGTTTTATAATTTGAATTGAAGGTTACCTATGATAACTTTATATTTATTGCTTACTGTATAGACAAACAATTTTATCCCTATGCCTCCTAAAATATACAAGCATGCCTATATCTGTGATATATTCATGCCTTTACTTAATTTTAGATATAATGAGTATATTCAAAGAAAGTTTTTACAAATTTGAACTTCAAGTTTTCCCATTTGCTGAAAAGTTTAACGCTTTGAACAATCACTGTTCATTATATCTCGCCTTAATTACCTCATCATGCCATTTTTATTATACCCTTTCATTACTTTTAACCCTTTTACCCCCAGGCTATTTGGAACTTTCTAACCTTTAACCGCCAGGGGTTATTTTTTTTTCAAGCACATTTTGCAGCATATTTTTTTTAAATTGCTCTAACAGCCTTAATTTTCGTCATAGAGAGGTCAGGTTGGTCTCATTCTCTTGGAAAATGCCTGAAGTTTCTCAAAAAATTAGCAAAAATAAGCAAAAAAAATGTAAATACTAGTTTTTTTGCAAGGACGTACTGGTACGTCCATGGGGGTAAAGGGGCGAGTTTTGTGAAACGTACCAGTACGTCCTTTTTGGGGTAAAAGGGTTAAAATGCAGTAAAATCTTTAGTTCTTTCAATGTTGGGTTTAAAGATTCAAGGGATACCAACTCGGAGTGAGTTGTGGGCACTTGGTGTTCTTCGTTGTCCAGTAAACGGCTAAATGCCGGTTTCCATCTACGGTGCGTTAGTGCGGTAATAGCATCGTTGTAAGGTAGTTTTTCCTGTTTACAGATATTGTACTGAAGGTCCGTCAGCCATCCCTAGAAGAGGTTGATCTACTGAAAGACAGTGGAACTTTGGTGTCTTTCTTGTATCCAGCACAGAATAAGGAATTGATTGACAAGATGGCAGAGAAAAAAATTACTGCTTTTGGTTAGTGAATAAACTTTTTTTCAGTCCACTATGTGTCTATAATAAAGGTCCAAATTTTTTTTTTAATCTACCATGTATCTAAAATAAGGTCTAACCCTTCGGCAACTAATTATGCAGAGAATCAGAGTATAATACAGTTTGCTGATTTCAAGAATATTGTAGTCCCATTTCAAACTTATATGTTTTTTCAGAACAAATTCAAACTGTTTAGGCATACTGTATTTGATATTACAAATATTTTGAGTGATATAGTATTTAAGGTGAGAGATTTTTGAAGGTTTGCTCTAAGAGGTACTATATCACTTTGCAATGCAAAGCGGGTACCAACCAAACTCTGCTGAATCCCTCGTCAGGCTGGGAGTAGCGAAGAGAGGGAAAAGTCCCCCTTCTTCTTCTTCTGCTTCTTCTTTTTTTTTTTTTTTTTTTTTTTTTTTTTTTTTTTTTTTTTTTTTTTTTTCGTCAGGCTGGGAGTAGCGAAGAGAGGGAGAAGTCCCCTTTTGTTCCTTTTTTTTCAGGTCAGCTACCAACCAAAATTGGGGGAAGGGCCTTGGTAAATAGGTAGATAGACTGTATAAAGTATGATGATTATAACGTCATGTATTTTGTTTTCCAGCAATGGACTGTATCCCAAGAATATCCCGAGCGCAGGTATTTGACGCTCTAAGTTCCATGGCAAATATTGCCGGTTACAGAGCTGTCGTGGAGGCGTCCAATCATTTTGGTCGCTTCTTTACAGGTAAGCCGTTCAAATGACTTCATATACAGTAACGTATTCTTTTGTTTCTGTATACAGTGTGCTGAGCTTGTTTGAAACATAGACTTTACTTTGTCTTTTTAGTCTGTATTTATACCGTATGTTAATGATGCACCCAAATGTTTTCATTGTGTTCGTTTTATTTTATAAAGTTTATGGACTTTCAAAATTATCAAGATACTGTTTGGTTTCAGCTTTAATTGAATATCTTTCTGACAAATTTGATTGTGAGAGAACGTTAGAAAAATTTTCACAAACCACTACTATTTATGGTTGGATAGGAATAAATTTTTTAATGGATCTTAGATATATTGTAAGTGTTACACATATTGGTAGCATTACTTGTACAGCATATATTACTTTAGAAATGTTCTTTGCGTATGCTGTATCGCCTGTTTTCAATTTTATCATATTTGAGTGACATTCTCGATACTAGACATGTTTATTTTTCAATTGTGTTACATTAGTGCTTTAGCAATTAACATTTTGAAATTACATTGTTACCATTTTCTTCAGGTCAGATTACTGCTGCTGGTAAGGTACCCCCTGCCAAGGTTCTGGTTATTGGCGGTGGTGTAGCTGGCTTAGCGGCTGTTGGTCAGGCTAAGAACATGGGTGCCATCGTTAGGGCTTTTGACACCCGAGCAGCTGTCAAGGAACAGGTGGAATCGTTTGGAGCTGAGTTTTTGGAAGTTAATATCAAGGTATGTAAGAATTGATTCATAAGTTATTGTTTAATGGTGAATACAATTTATGTCAGCTAAGATCATCTTTCCAGGAAAGAGTTCAGTACTCTATTTCCCTTAGAATGTAAGTAAAAATTACTCAATGATACATGATAATTTGATCGTTCATACAAATGTCGCAATCAAATAGGTGTCTTTCTTGAAACAATTAAGGTATAAGTCCTTGTTACAGTGAAGCATCCCTTATGTAAATGAGCTACTTTAATTCACTACATCATTCACTGCTATTCAGTGCTCTGCAAAGCTGATAGGGTTATTTTTTCCAGTGTTTGCAATGGTGTAGATTTTATCTTTAGATTATCAAATGGAATAATTTTTAGTTCATTCACTATAGGAACAAGGAGCCCTGCCATACATCCTTTCAATAATACTGATGTTGGAAAGCGTTTTTTGGTGTTGATCTCAAAAATGGTATAACTTCTCGTTAGTGTTTTGGTATTAGAGTTCAAAGTAGTATATTATTATTATTATTATTATTATTATTATTAAATACAAAGCTACAACCCTAGTTGGAAAAGCACGATGCTATAAGCCCAGGGGCCCCAACAGGGAAAATAGCCCAGTGAGGAAAGGAAATAAGGAAAAATAGAATATTTTAAGAATAGTAACAATATTAAAATAAATATTTCCTATTTAAACTATAAAAACTTCAATAAAACAAGAGGAAAAGAAACTAGATAGAAAAGTGTGCCCGAGTGTCCCCTCAAGCAAAAGAACTCTAACCCAAAGCAGTGTAAGACCATGGTACAGAGGCTATGGCACTACCCAAGAATAGAGAAGAATGGTTTGATTTTGGAGTGTCCTTCTCCTAGAAGAGGTGCTTACCATAGCTAAAGAGTCTCTTCTGGTGGTTTGTCCCTTGGGTAGAGACCTTTGTAATTAAACATGTACATTATACAGCACTTTACTGACAGGGTCCCATTATGCAGGTTTTTATAAGGCTTAGTTTATGATTATTACATATTTTTACTTTTCTCTCTGTTTTATACATCAAATGGTTTTATAAAAACCATTTTCCATCCTCCTACCTACCCTTTAGTTATGGCAATACCAGTATTCTCATTAAACTAAAGTAGCACCTTCTAGTTTATAAAGTTGGCTGGCATACCCACACCGATGAGACTCACCCGGCACATCACGGAGGGCATTGGGAGGCCGTTGACATTTTGGGAGGGAGGGCGGGGTTAGACTATAAGAGAGGAAAGGGAATTCTTATTACTTTTTTTATTTAAGATCAGAGATCCATAGCTCTAAAAGGTAAGCATGATGAACATCAAATAAGTATGGAAATAAAAGAAATTTAAATTTTCTTTTCTTAGATATTCATTATTAATGGAAAAAAAGTATTTTGAATGAACAAGGGGTAATTTCAAAGAATATGTATTTTCTGTAATTATTTTCATTGCTATTAATTTTGACATAGGGCACTTACTATGAATTTTAAAACTTGTCAAGATTTTATGTATATTGTGAAATGTAGCAAAGTAATCATTTTTGTTTTCTAAATTTCCAAAAGTTGAATTATTTAGAAATGTATCATGGTTATTTTTCTGTTACAGGAATCTGGTGAAGGTACTGGTGGTTATGCAAAGGTCATGTCAAAGGAATTTATTGAAGCAGAAATGGCTCTATTTGCCAAACAGGCCAAGGAAGTCGATGTTATCATCTCTACTGCTCTCATCCCTGGACAGAAAGCACCAGTACTGATTAAAAAGGTAATAAAACTTATTTTTTTTTCCTCGAGAGACAAAAGCCTTCGATAGTCGGTGTAGGTAGGTAATTTGATTAACCCTTTTACCCCCAACGCTATTTGGAACTTTCCAACTCTTAACCTTCAGGCATTTTTTTTTTCCAAGCACATTTTGCAATATATTTTTTTTTTAAATTGCTCTAACAGCCTTAATTTTAGTCAGAGAGAGGTCAGGTTGGTCTCATTATCTTGGAAAATGCCTGAAGTTTCTCATAAAGTTATCAAAAATATGCAGAAAAAATGTGAAAACCAGTTTTTTGCAAGGACGTTCCGGTATGTCCATGGGGGTAAAGGGATGAGTTTTGTGAAACGTACCAGTACGTCCATTGGGGGTAAAAGGGTTGATTAGGATGATGCAGATGGCATTATATCTAGAGCTTAAACAAAATTCAAAAGCATTTTTTACTTGTGTGAATTTCAAACTAATTAAAAGGTAAAACAATACCAATTCTATTAGTAAAATGACAGGTAAGGTTACTGTGTTAAAGGAGTTCTTTTTTATTTATTCACGTACTCTACTTTTACATGCATCGTATTATATTATTTTTTTTATTGATTTTAGACATCGGTAGAGAATATAACTGGTGAAGAGGTTAAAAAAAACCTTTGGAAGATGACAAATATAAAAGTACTAGGACCATCTGGTATAATATACAATTTTATAAAAGCAGTACAGTACAGTAATCAACAGAAGGAAGTAGAGAGAACTAATTTCCCATTTTAGTTTCTTAAAGGAAAGAAGTGATATAAAAACATGAAGGTTGAATCTTAGTTTAGACTGACCATTGATTTTAGCAGTATTATTTTGAGATAATGGTAGATCACATTTTTTAAAATTTAGTACTGTCTTGGAAGTTTATCAAAACTTAAGAAGAATCTTAGTTTTTAATTTTCATTTCCATTTCAGGAACACATTGATGCCATGAAGCCTGGTTCAGTTGTCGTTGATCTTGCAGCCGAAGCTGGTGGTAACATCGAGACCACAGTACCTGGCGAAGTATCAGTTTACAATGATGTGACGCACGTTGGTCTTACCGACTTACCATCTCGGCTTTCCACTCAGGCATCGTTTTTGTACGGAAATAACATTTCTAAATTCTTGCTGTCTATCGGAGAAAAAGACCATTTCCACATTAATCTTGAGGACGAGGTAGTCAGGGGATCTATTGTCCTTCAGAATGGCAAGTTGTTGTGGCCTCCACCACCCGTTGAGCCTTCTCCAGTTGCTGTAGCTCCAGGGGCTGCAGCAGCAGCAGTTGTAAAGGAACCTCCTCCACCACCAAACTATTTCAATATTACAATGAAAGATGCTCTTATGTATACATCAGGTGAGACTTGAAAATTATAATTTGCTGAAGGTTGACAGGAATGTTGATTTGTTCAAGCACGGTGTAGTAATAGTTTAGTAGCTCGTTGTAATCTGATGTGCTCAGAATATTTTATCGATTTTCATAATGTAGGATCTTGAACTGTCTTAGAGATAAATAATTTACACAGTTTATTTTTTGTTAAATTTTTAAGTGCTCAATAATAATAATTTAGATTCATGCGCATCAATAGATTAGCTTCAGAAATTGTGTTGATGCTTTTTACGAATAGAACTTACGTGGCAGTTATATATATATAGCTTAAAATATATATATAACTGCCAGGTAAGTATTCATAAAACTTTGTTTTATCATAAAAACTTCATTTTTGCAAGAATATTTTGGTAATTTTTTAAAAAATACAACAACAATTCAGAAATTGCAGGAAAGTGCTTATTATAACTATTTTCCGTTAATTTAACAGGATTGGGTACCCTCGTGTCCTTGGGTATGGGCTCTCCCAATGCGGCCATGACGCAGATGATGACGACATTTGCGCTCAGTGTCATTGTTGGTTACCACACTGTTTGGAATGTCACTCCAGCTCTGCATTCTCCCCTTATGTCTGTCACAAATGCTATTTCTGGTAAGTTTCTATATTTTTTTCTTATACTTTATTGCTGTGATTTAATGGTATGTTAAAGAAACACAAGAAAGGTTAAAAATTTGTAGAGTGCCCCTTTAATTTTTATATCCCTCAGATGTAAACTATTATTATTATTATTATTATTATTATTATTGAGTTAAAAGTAATGGCTGCATCGGCAGAGTTTATTTTCTTATCCAATTTTTCTATTTTCCGGATAATTCTCTTCTCTAGAGCGCTACAATCAGCCAGCAGACTTGTAAAATTCATCAGTCGGGTGAATGACAGAATCGGGAAGACTTTTCAAGTATATTCTCACAAAATACAAGTAAAACTTTTGGTACAAAATAGTAAAAACTGTGAGAATATACTTGAAAAGTCTTCCCGATTCTGTCATTCACCCGACTGATGGATTTTTCAAGTCTGCTGGCTGATTGTAGCGCTCTAGAGAAGAGAATTATCCGGAAAATAGAAAAATTGGATAAGAAAATAAACTCTGCCGATGCAGCCATTACTTTTAACTCAACCTGCCTAAAAGAGGGTCTCCTACCACGATATTATTATTATTATTATTATTATTATTATTATTATTATTATTATTATTAGCTAAGCAACAACCCTAGTTGGAAAAGCAAGATCCTATAAACCCAAGGGCTCCAATAGGGAAAAATAACCCAGTGGGGAAAGGAAATAAACGATATGAGAAAAAATTAAAAATGAAATATTTTAAAAACAGTAACAGTATCAAAACAGATATGTCATATATAAACTATAAAAAGACTTATTTAAGCCTGTTCCACATAAAAACATTTGCTGCCACTATGAACTTTTGAAGTTCTACTGATTCAACTACCCGATTAGGAAGATCATTCCACAAGGTCACAGCTGGAATAAAACTTCTAGAATACTCTGTAGTATTGAGCCTCATGAATGAGGAGGCCTGACTTAGAATTAATCCTTGATTAGTATGGAGCTTCTTTTTCAATCATAAATCTGTTGTAATTTTGTTAGTAATTTGTCATCTTCAGAGTCAACGCTACAGTAGTTTGCGTTTTAATTTTCTAGGTATAACTGCTGTTGGTGGACTGTTGTTAATGGGAGGTGGCCTTTACCCAACCAATGTTATTGAAGGCCTTGCAGCATCCGCAGCTTTCATCTCCTTCATCAACATCTTCGGTGGTTTCATTGTCACTCAGAGGATGTTGGACATGTTCAAGAGGTAGGTTGCTGTTTCTCATTTTTCATAGTCGTCATTAACTTTTTTTTTTCATGTGTGAGATCCTTATTTTTATGCCCAAACATTTTTTTTAGATTGGGATTATAGATTGGCTTATTATATGAGATGCTGCTGCCTCCGATGCCTTAGATGACCGCGGAGGTAGCAGCAGTAGGGGATTCAGCATTATGAAGCTTTATCTGTGGTGGATAATGGGGGAGGGTGGGCTGTGGCACCCTAGCAGTACCAGCTGAACTCGGTTGAGTCCCTTGTTAGGCTGGAGGAACGTAGAGAGTAGAGGTCCCCCTTTTTTGTTTGTTTCTTTTGTTGATGTCGGCTACCCCCCAAAATTGGGGGAAGTGCCTTGGTATATGTATGTATGTATTATATGAGAAATTCATATTGACTGAAGTTTTTTTTTTTTCTGTTATAGACCAACAGATCCCCCAGAATATAACTACTTGTACGGCATCCCAGCAACTGCCTTCCTTGGTGGTTACGCTGCCACTGCCATGGCTGGCTATCCCGAGAGTCACCAATTTGCTTACCTCGCTGCATCCCTCTGCTGTGTGGGTGCCCTGGCTGGGCTTTCTAACCAAAAGACCTGCAGACTTGGCAATACTTTAGGCATGGTAATGAAAATTTTCGCTTCTATGACTTGCTTAGCATTACGGTAGCGGTTTAACTGGCATTTACTTGCGCAGTATTAAGTCAGTACATGTACATTTTTGTCGATGAATTTTGAAGATTTTCTTCTTTTCAAGGCTTAATTTTACTTTAGATATATATTCCTTAACCCTTTTACCCTCAAGGTAAGGTTAAATTTCGAGCACATTTTGCTATATATCTTTTTTAAATTGCTCTAACAGCCTTAATTTTTGTCATAGAGAGGTCAGGTTAGTCTCATTCTTTTGGAAAATGCCTGAAGTTTCTCATAAAGTTATCAAAAATATGCAAAAACGTGTAAATAACAGTGTTTTGCAAGAACGTACCGGTACGTCCTTTGGGGGTGAAAGGGATAATAATCATGGTATGAATAGAAGAGATTAGAGAGAACTAATAACCCTTTTTGATCCCTCAAAGCAAACAAGTGACGTAAAAACCTTTAGGATGTGTTAGTTTAGACCGACCATTGATTTCAGCAGTATTATTTTGGGATAATGGTAGATCACATTTTGGAATATTAGTACTACCTTGGAAATTTATCAAAACTTATAGTAGAATCTTAGATTTTGCTGAATTTGCAAATTTCATGAATGACCAGGTGTGTATGACTTTCTGAGATACACTAGAAAGAAAGTATCTTGAGGAGATTAAGAAAATTATTTGTGTAAGGCTCACATAGTGCCAAATTTGTGCTAGATTATATTTTAAAGTTGCTGAGCTTCAAATTGCATGAAGATAAATGTCACCGGGCTATATATATAGAATATTGTGTATAAGGTTCGAATCTCTCTCTTTTTCAGATTGGTGTGACAGGTGGTATTGCTTCCACTATTGGTCAGTTAGTGCCCTCCACGCCTGTTCTCATGCAGATGTTGGCTGCAGCTGGTTTGGGCGGTGCAATTGGTACTACGATTGCCAAAAAGATTGAAATTACAGATCTTCCTCAGCTTGTGGCAGCTTTCCATAGGTTTGTCGCTACACTTGGCCCTTATTTAGAAAATATCTTTTTAACCCTTTTACCCCCAGGCTATTTGGAACTTTCTAACCCTTAACCCCCAGGCATTATTTTTTTTTGAAGCACATTTTGCTGTATATTTTTTTCTAAATTGCTCTGACAGCCTTAATTTTCGTCATAGAGAGGTCAGGTTGGTCTCATTCTTTTGGAAAATGCCTGAAGTTTCTCATAAAATTATCAAAACTATGCAAAAAAAATGTAAATAGCAGTTTTTTGCAAGGACGTACCGGTACATCCATGGGGGTAAAGGGATGAGTTTTGTGAAATGTACCAGTACGTCCTTTGGGGGTAAAAGTGTTAAATTATATAGTATTGTTATACAGTATTACAGAATTTCATTATGAGATTTTGATACAATATCAGAGATTTATGTTTTGGATTTATTTGCATCTACAAATGTTTGTAAGTTAAGAACCTTTACAAATACAAAACTATGCAATGTAAGTATTATTCCTGTGTTTTATTATTTTTTGCTTCAACAGTTTAGTGGGTGCTGCTGCGGTGTTGACCTGCATATCTACATACCTCCACGACTTCCCTCACTTTGCAACTGACCCTGCTGCCAATGCAATCAAGACTGCACTGTTCTTGGGCACATATATTGGTGGTGTTACATTCAGGTATAGACTACTTGTTTTGTTTTTTTAATGATAGATTAGTTTATTTATTGTTCTGTTTTGCTGGAATGTTTTTAGTAATATACCGTACCTCACTCTAGTCTATAGTGAACTATCATACCTGAGCTCAGATCATATTGCTTTTGACTCCTTGGGTTATTTTTTCTTCTCCTATTATAGCAAAATAGCTTAGACAAGAAGTAGACATCTTGTCAGAGGGAATGTCTGTTCTTGTGTTACCAACTTAGTTCATAGAATGTTTAATACTTGATATGAATACTATTCATAAGCAAATTATTCAGTTGAAATTATTTTTTATGTAATCAACTCAGTATTGTGCTGTGTAAAGTAAGTTCCATCTTACTGAGTAGTTGTATTGCAAGATAAATTTTTAATTCTAAAAGAAGAATTCCTCTCCTTTCATTCCTACAGTGGTTCTTTGGTTGCTTACGGTAAACTTCAGGGAGTTTTGAATTCTGCACCTCTTCTTCTTCCTGGTCGTCATGCTATTAACGGTGGCCTTATGGCTGCTAATATCGGAGCAATGGCTTACTACTTCATCGATCCCTCTTTGAATGCTGGCTTGTCGATGCTTGGGGCAACAACTGCCATGTCAGCCGTTATGGGAGTCACTCTTACCATGGCTATTGGTGGTATGTACCCCAAAAGATGTATTTTGGTTTTAATATTGTTATTGATAGGTCCAGATTTTACTCATGTTTTAGCTTTTATAATTTGTGAAAATAAATCATTGAATAATTTCTTACATTAACAAAGTTAAAGGTTATGGAACAAGACATTGCATGCAACGCCTACCACTTTTTCCAAACGGGAAAAGGAAAATGGAATTGTTAAGTTCGCAGTTAATAACCAGTCAAACGTGCTGCAGATGCAAAGAAAATATCACAAAAAGTTGCATCTTTATTTATATTATTATTAGCTAAGCTACAACCCTAGTTGGAAAAGCAGGATGCTATAACCCCAATGGTTCCAACAGGCTGCTCATAAATTGCAAGGGACCGTAACATTGCCCTATCAAGCAGGAAACTACCCTAGAGACTGACCATATATGCATATGATCAGCGCCCAAGCCCCCTCTCCACCCAAGCTAGGACCAAGAAGGGCCAGGCAGTGGCTGCTGATGACTCAGTAGATAGACCTATAGGCTCCCCCAAACCCCCCATACGTAGTTCACAAGGATGGTAAAGTTGCAGTGACCAAAGAAACTAAGTAGTTTGAGAGGGACTCTTAACTGCAGTTTGGCGTTCACTAGTCAGGGGCGTTACCATGTCGACCAACACAACCCGAAAGGAAAAGAAATAAGGAAACAGATGGAAGAGTTTGCCCGAATAAATGGAATTTTCATGATAAAATATGTTATACATGTGCTCGCCTGATTTTACTATTCATGCCCACCCTCCTCCCCAGACCTAAGATAGAATAGAAAGTTTAGGATAAAGTATTTCTGATTCATATCATTGATAAAGCCAGGCATTCGGTAATCTATTGAAATAAATAGCAACAAAGTGGAGCTTAGAAATATTAGCTATTCATATTTGATCGTTAATTAAGAAATACAGGCCATTCCTGTAACTCACTAGTTTATTATTTATAGGTTCCTAAGGAAATTTTTGTATTTAATCTCTTCCAAAAATTAGCTATTTATTAGACATTGAACAAATGCTGTGTATTGTGTATTATTAACTTATTTCTGTTGTGCTGTCTTAGAATTAAGGTATTGCAAGTCTCTCTCTCTCTCTCTCTCTCTCTCTCTCTCTCTCTCTCTCTCTCCAATAATAACCCCCAAGCCTACTGGTAATTCTTTTAACTTTGTTGTGTTTTGAAGCAAATATTTTAATTCCTAGAAATTCACAGATTTGACTAATCCCATAAATTTTTTCACGAGTAATACGGACATGAAAAATGCATTGAATTTTGACCCTAAAATAGGAAATTCTGCAATCACTTCCGGAAAAGTTAAAATTTTTCTAACAAACATCCTCGATCGTCCTCAGGTGCCGACATGCCCGTTGTTATCACCGTACTCAACAGTTACTCAGGATGGGCACTGTGTGCTGAAGGCTTCATGTTGAATAACAACCTCATGACTGTCGTTGGTGCTCTCATCGGGTCCTCTGGTGCCATCTTGTCTTACATCATGTGCAAGGTATGATTGTGTTGTAGAAATCAAACTGCCCGATTTGCTTTTGCCAAATTTGGAAACATTCATAATTAACTATTGTAATGTTCTTGATACTTTTTATTTTTTGGCCCTTTCTTTATCTGTATTAAATTTAAGATGGATGAATATATATTTTATATGGTAGGAAAATGTGGTTTACTATTGGTTTCCCTAGCCTTTTGCCAAACTTTTCCAGTATCATTCATTGCTATATTGTTCTTGATACTTTTTTTAATTTTTTGCCTTTTTTCTTGGCTTTATTAAATGTAAGATGGATAAACATATATTTTGTATGGTAGGAAAATTTGGTTTTCCATTCATCTCATTATAAAAGTTTCCGTAGCCTTTTGCTAAACTTTCCCTGTAACATTTATAGCCTCATTGGAATGAAATATAAATATTTTATTCTGTCGTACAGGCCATGAACAGATCTTTGCCCAATGTAATCCTCGGTGGATTTGGTACCTCCTCTACTGGTGGCGGAAAACCCATGGAAATCACTGGAACACACACGGAGACGAATGTTGAACAGACTGTTGAAATGATGGTAAATGCAAAGAACATCATCATTGTACCTGGTGAGTGTCGCTATTTTATGATAGAAAATTTGTATATTGCCATTTATGAATGAATAAAACTGGTAGACGAGAATGATCATGAATGGGAGGTAAATCAGTTGTTGTTTGCGGATGATACTGTACTGGTAGCAGACACAGAAGAGAAGCTTGACCGACTAGTGACAGAATTTGGAAGGGTGTGTGAGAGAAGGAAGTTAAGAGTTAATGTGGGTAAGAGTAAGGTTATGAGATGTACGAGAAGGGAAGGTGGTGCAAGGTTGAATGTCATGTTGAATGGAGAGTTACTTGAGGAGGTGGATCAGTTTAAGTACTTGGGGTCTGTTGTTGCAGCAAATGGTGGAGTGGAAGCAGATGTACGTCAGAGAGTGAATGAAGGTTGCAAAGTGTTGGGGGCAGTTAAGGGAGTAGTAAGAAATAGAGGGTTGGGCATGAATGTTAAGAGAGTTCTATATGAGAAAGTTATTGTACCAACTGTGATGTATGGATCGGAGTTGTGGGGAATGAAAGTGATGGAGAGACAGAAATTGAATGTGTTTGAGATGAAGTGTCTGAGGAGTATGACTGGTGTATCTCGAGTAGATAGGGTCAGGAACGAGGTGGTGAGGGTGAGAACGGGCGTGAGAAATGAGTTAGCGGCTAGAGTGGATATGAATGTGTTGAGGTGGTTTGGCCATGTTGAGAGAATGGAGAATGGCTGTCTGCTAAAGAAGGTGATGAATGCAAGAGTTGATGGGAGAAGTACAAGAGGAAGGCCAAGGTTTGGGTGGATGGATGGTGTGAAGAAAGCTCTGGGTGATAGGAGGATAGATGTAAGAGAGGCAAGAGAGCGTGCTAGAAATAGGAATGAATGGCGAGCGATTGTGACGCAGTTCCGGTAGGCCCTGCTGCTTCCTCCGGTGCCTTAGATAACCGCGGAGGTAGCAGCAGTAGGGGACTCAGCAGTATGAAGCTTCATCTGTGGTGGAAATGTGGGAGGTTGGGCTGTGGCACCCTAGCAGTACCAGCTGAACTCGGCCGAGTCCCTGGTTAGGCTGGAGGAACATAGAGAGTAGAGGTCCCCTTTTTTGTTTTGTTCTTGTTGATGTCGGCTACCCCCCAAAATTGGGGGAAGTGCCTTTGGTATATGGATATGGATGAATGAAAGAATGGAAAATGGCTGTCTGCTAAAGGAGGTGATGAATGCAAGAGTTGATGGGAGAAGTACAAGAGGATTTCCAAGGTTTGGGTGGATGGATGGAGTGAAGGAAGCTCTGGGTGATGGGAGGATAGATGTGAGAGAGGCAAGCGAGCATGCTAGAAATAGGAATGAATGGCGAGCGATTGTGACGCAGTTCCGGTAGGCCCTGCTGCTTCCTCCGGTGCCTTGGATGACCGTGGAGGTAGCAGCAGTAGGGGATTCAGCATTATGAAGCTTCATCTGTGGTGGATAACGGGGGATGTCGGCTGTGGCACCCTAGCAGTACCAGCTGAACTCAGTTGAGTCCCTTGTTAGGCTGAGAGGAACGTAGAGAGTAGAGGTCCCCTTTTTTGTTCTTGTTTCATTTGTTGGTGTTGGCTACCCCCCAAAATTGGGGGAAGTGCCTTGGTATATGTATGTATGTATGAATGTCTTACAAAGATAATTCCATTTTTTGGTAATCTGAAAACTGAATATTAGACTTTTCCTTTAAATAAAGATAATCTAATGAATGTTTCCTTCTTCAGGTTATGGTTTGTGTGTGGCCAAAGCTCAGTACCCAATTGCTGAAATGGTAGATGTCCTGAAGAAGAAGGGAAAGAACGTGAGGTTTGGTATTCATCCCGTGGCTGGACGTATGCCTGGTCAACTCAATGTATTGCTCGCTGAAGCTGGAGTTCCGTACGATGTTGTATTGGAAATGGACGAGATCAACGATGACTTCCCTGAAACCGATTTGGTACTGGTCATTGGCGCTAACGACACTGTGAACTCTGCTGCTGAAGACGACCCCAATTCTATCATCGCTGGCATGCCTGTACTTCGTGTCTGGCTTTCTAATCAGGTATGAGGTTTAATTTTTTTTTTTTTTTAATTAAACTTATTATATAGATAATAAAATGGATAGTGCCATAGCCTTTGTACCATGGTCTTTCACCGTCTTGGGGTAGAGTTCTCTTGCTTGAGGGTACATTCGGTCACTTTATTCTATCTTTTCCTCTGTTTTTTAGTTTTTATTGAATATTTAGGAAATATTTATTTTAATGTTACGGTTCTTAAAATATTTTATATTACAGTAATTGTTGATTACTTTTCTTGTAGTTTCCGTATTTCCTTACCCCGCTGGGCTATTTTCCCTGTTAGAGCCCTCAGGCTTATAGCATTCTGCTTTCCCAAATAGGGTTGTAGTATAGCAAGTAAATAGAACAGTGAATAGAACAGTCTTGTAAAGAAATCAGACTAGTTAAACATCTGTCAGAACAGTATAATGTCCATGTTTTAAAATTCATAAATATTTCAGGTTATTGTAATGAAACGTTCCCTTGGTGTGGGTTATGCTGCTGTCGATAACCCCATCTTCTTCAAGCAAAACACGAACATGCTCCTGGGAGATGCAAAGAAGACCTGCGACGCACTCCTCACAAAGTTGAAGGAACATTACGAGTGAGCTTGAGGAACTCTCGCTACTAAGCTAGGCAAAGCTTTGAACCTTTAACAAAGAAGACAAAAATTGGTAAATACACTTAAGAATATCTCAAGAACTTAAATTTAACTTATTTAAAAAGTCCATAATTACATTTTTTATCTTTAAATGTGTAAAAATTGATTAGAGAATTCTAAAGAGGTTAAGAAGTGTTTTCATATCAGATATAGTACAGTAGTGTGCTGTACATATATTTTCTTTATGCCTATAATTAAAGCTTTCGCATTGCATTTCCATATGTAATGGGGAAAGGTGTGAAAAGTTATGTATAATACCTTAAATTTTGTTGCCATACTGTATAAAGGCTGTAATATAATTATTTTCTAAAAAATGGTGAAAATTCGCGGTTTGTCAGCTAAAAGTAGTGAGTGAAGAGCGTTTGATAATGGCAAAAATGATGCATGATGTACATGCGTCAAATGTATGAATGTTTCATGTCCTGTGTTGTGAAAGATAATATTTTAGTTGATAAATAATTAAAATTCATCGTTGCCTTTTCTTATCCTTTGTGATTATTTCCTGTTTGGAGAAAAATAATGATTTGGTTAAAACAATCCGTACTCGGTTAATAAAGTTAACATGGTTGCTTTCTTTACACTTGGGAACAACGTAAAGGACACCTGTAAGTTCATTTTTATTTTTGAAAATATCTTAATTTATTTGTCCTGATTTTTCAAGGTCGGAATGTCCTCTTCGTAGCCTGTAATTTCAATTTAATGCAAATGGCAAATTATCATTTAGTGGTTGAAACAGACCTTTAAAATTAATCTGAGAGAGCAAAAGGAACATTGTATAAAACTCACAAAATTATAATGTAAATTAGCTTTAGTAAATGAACATAAAGGTAATCATGGTAAAGGAAAACTAAGAACCGTCATAATGCATAGTGCAAAAAGAGGAAATTATTTTGAGTTACATCTAATATAAATGACTGCACAAAATAAAAATGTAATTAAATACATTTAGGCAGTCCATGACTTCAAAAACTAGTGGAATGATGACTCTAAACTGGATTAACATGGATGCATGCATATCTATCAGATATTTACTGTACTGTTCGTTATGAAAAAAGTCACTAAATCTTACACCTCTTTAACCTCAGATGGGACACGCCATTCACCGGTAGTCACGGGACTTCAAGCTGTGCAATGATGGCATTATCTCAAAAACAGCATTCTTTTGGCCCCTAACTGCATTCACTCTTTTATTCTGTAGTTTCATTCTCACTTCCTTTCTTTCAATTTGCTGTCTAACTCTTCAAGTTTTACTTCATATTGCAACTTATGTGTTTTCTCCCCTGTCACATAAGGGAACTGAATGGCATCCCAGACCCAAGTGCTGATCAAATTCACAGATCCAATCCAAATGGAGAGCATTTTACCCAATGGTTTTTCTGCTACATCTTGGAATATACAAACATGATGTACGTCAATATTTATAAATTTTACCCCCATAAGGAATTATGAGTAAATGTACAGAATGTCTTGGCAAATTTCACTTACATTAACCAATATCTATACAGAATTGACCATAGATTTTCAAGATGATATATATTTAAAGTATTGTACTTAACAAAGTACTGGAAGAGCAATTTGTAGTACTGTATCAGATTCTAGCAACAAGGTTGCTAATCTCTTAACATTTACTTCGTAGTGGAAATGCAGGTTTTCCCCCAAACGCACTTCTTTACTTAAAAGCTATGCCATATGGCCCAAATTCATAGAGGATTAGATTTTATCTTTCTCAAAATTTTCTAATAATGTACAATATTACTTGAATAGTGCTTCACCTCTTGCCTAAAAGTTATAGTCCAATCATTAAAAGGGATATAACATTAGGAGGTCCATAGAATTTTACTGAATTTTATCTCAAAATGTTTTAGAACATTACAATGCAATGTACAGTTAACAGAAAATAACAAAGGTTTGAATTACATGATAAACAAATCTATAATCAAATGGTTTACCCAGTGATTATTAGGTTAACATTCTTCACTTTACAAAATCTCTTAAGCTTCAAGAATAAAGGATTTTCAATCCAAAAGATTGCATCTAACCATGCGGATAGGGTTAAGAGACTTCCTTCCTAAGGATAATTTGTGTTGAACTGAAAATAGTTTCATAATCCATAGTTTAATATTTTTTTTTATACAGTAAGTTCCCTTAAATGTAGGAACATACAATTATTAATGTTATAAATGCTGAAACAAAAGTTACTACAAAAAGGGAGTACCTAAGAACTGTTTTAAGAGTTTTTATGGGAACAGCAGCTTGGAAATATGACACCTATAAAGCTATAATACTTAAGTATTCTGACGTTAAAATTGTGCTTTAAGCTCTTTTTATATGTTCCACATTTGTGAAAATACTTATCCCTGCCCAGATAGCTTGTTTAAGAAGAAATATGTCTGACTTGAGATTGATAATTTAAATCCTGTATGGAGTCCGACTCAGTCTGCAAGTTTTGTTTTAGTTCTTTTAAAGCTATTTGCTTTAAGTGCCATAGGTAGCAGTAGGGTGGATTGCAATGAGAAGTCTTGTCCATATAATGAATGCTTGTCACAAATAGTTTCTAAACCTGATACTACTCTAGAGAAATATGAAATTTGTTCATTGATATTGCAATTTTACGTTGTTTCCTAGAACTTGATTTCACCCGTGATTGAGTTATGATATTTACTCTTTAGTCATGTAGTTGCACATCCAAAGTGGATGTAAATGTTAACTTGTTGAATAGACTTGTGGCTCTCAATAATTTGAATGATGTTCTATTTTCATTATGCAGTTTTTTTCTGTACACTATATCTTTTATTCTATCTTTGTACTGAACTATTTACCTAATTTGGGATTACAATATATCATTCTGATTTTTAAAGTAGGAGTTGAATCAAGGCTATAATGACAACCCATTCTTTAAATAGCCTTTGCTTAGGTTCAACTACAGGCATTGCTGTATAGATAGTAAGGCAAACATTCAGAAAACGTTCAATTAAAAAACTTTATAAAAAAAAAACTTCTATATTGGCAGTAAGCTCCAGTAAGACACATTGGGTTCCCTAATATTTGGCAAAGTATTGAGGCTTTGCCTGGCTGGGCAATTCCTTGATAGACATTCACCTGCTAAACAGATAAAGATGTTACCTAAGGATATTTCCGTTAAGAGCAATTTCATGTAAAATCTAATAAAAAAAATTTCTTAAAGGAAGTCTAAACAAGTGTTTACCCTTATTTTACTTCACAATAAGTTGGGAGAGTATGAATCTTATGTTAGAACACGAAGAAATCTATCCGGGAATCCTAAAACTACATATAGTGAGGAAATAACTATTGAGAACAGAGTAAGACTGAGAGACCCCAACTTGCCCAAATTATTCAGCGTGGCTAGAAGTTTTTAAGACTTTATATTGGGAAAATGTAGTAATTAACAATGGGGAATACCCTAACAAATTAAGATTTGCAGATGATATAGTTGTGTTTAGTGAATCATGGGAGGAATTGGAAAAGATGATAGAATATTTGAAAAGAGAAAGCAGAAATGTAGGCCTGAAAATGAATATGAGTAAAACTAAGATAATGCTAAATGAAAATGCAGACAAGAAATAAGGGTTGTGGAGGAACCTCTGGAGATTGTTAATGAATATACGTAGGCTACTGGTGACAGGAGTATTTCCCCAGGACGTTAGACCAAAATTAAAAGAGGGATAAGCACAGGATGGAGAGCTTTTGGTAAGAAAAATTGTATCATGAAAAGTAAAGTCCCAATTTCTTTGTAAGGTATTTAACTTATGCATAAAAAAAACTTGGAACCTTATTACAGCATTAAGACATAAGTTACTTATACTAAAAGAACCATGGGAAGAATAATGATGGGAATAACACTAAGAGACAGAAAATGAGCAACATCGTTACAGAACATCCAACATGTAAGGAAAAGAACTGGACATGGGCAGGCCACACTGTTTAATGAGGACAAATAATAGATAGACATTAAGAATAATGGAATGGGTCCCAAGATTGCAAGCGAGGAATGGGGAGATGAAACAATGGATTGATGAACCAAGGAAATTTGCTGTTTTGATTGTCAGTCTGTCATAGAAACTAAAACCATGAACAGATGCGAGTGGAGGGACATGTCTGAGGACTTTATCCTGCAGTGGGCTAGTTACGGCTGATGATGACGTTAATTATATATATATATATATATATATATATATATATATATATATATATATATATATATATATATATATATATATATATATATATATATATATATATATATATATATATATATATATATATATATATATATATATATATACATATATATATATACACACACACACACACACACACACACACACACACACACACACACATATATATATATATATATATATATATATATATATATATATATATATATATATATATATATATATATATATATATATATATATTTCACATTAGGAAGTTAATACTGTAGTTTTTGAATATGTTAACCTGTAGTTTGTGGTGGTTACATTGTTTTAAAATCCCACCTTCGCGGATATGTCTCATGGTTATTTAGCTCAAATCCCATGATCATGTTCCTTATGCTATAAATTGCACATTAGGCATAGTTTGATATTCATGTCTTTTGCACATACACTCATATTGATAATACAATTTCATGTAAAATATCAATTTCAAGTAAAAAGCTTATTATGAGTGTTTAACTTAGAGACAGCTTGGGACCGTTTAAAAGCCTTGGAAGTGTTCGAACAGCTGTTTTAATGTTTTCTACCATAGGCTCGTATTGATACAAGAATTTTATCTAAAATAATAAAATAATTGATTTCATGTAAAAAAAAAAATATATCAAATATATATATTTTTTTTCTACTTATATACAGCCTGGAACCATTTAAAGCCTTGGCAGTGTTGCCAGGTTGGCCTTTTTCCGACCAACAGCCTCAAATTTGGCCCTTTTGAAATTGGTTGTCCTTGAGTAACACCATGAACAAAAGATTGGCCGTAAATGCTATACTTTTTGGCCTTTTTCTACCAATAGGTTGGCCTTTTAAAACTGTAGTTGATTAGAAATTGGCCTTTTCTATACTTAGAAAACCTGGCAACCATGAGCCTTGGAAGTATTCAAACAGCCTGGTAGCCGATGCTTATTGGTCAACCGAAAAGTGGAAGTGTTCAAACAGCCTGGTAGCCGATGTCTATTGGTCACAGGGGTGCCATTCGTACGATAATTATCGTACATGTACGATTATTTTAGGTCCAGTACGATGTACGATACATACCTTAGGTATATACATATGTGTTTAATTAAACAATTATACTAAAATATTTTGAAATAAGTCGATCATGTAACTCCCTAATTATTATTTTGAAACTGTGTACGATAATTTTGGTTGAAAAACGACAATTTTAAGGGTCATGTACGATAATCCAGTCGAAATAATCTGGCAACCCTGATTGGTCAACCGCATTGTTTACATTTTGTATTGTCGAGATTTAAGATCATTTAACTTATCCACCAGACTCCAGTGAACTTCTAAAACCTCTTAGATTATTATAGATATTGACACTAGTGTAGCAAGGACTAGCCACAGTAACCATGAAGATTCCATCGAAGGCTACTTTACAGAAAATCATGAAAGCCCACTCGACCAAAGATTTCAAAATTCAAAGAGATGCCGCTTCGCTCATGTTTCTTCGGTATCTGGCTTTCTTGAGGAACTTGGCGAAAGAAGCAGACAGTATCGCCTTTAGGTAAGTTATATATTCTACAGTTCGAGTAAAATGTTAATTTCAAGTATAATATATCAAGGTACTTTGGTAATTTCGATTTTACCCGGAAGGCTTTCATTGAGGTAAGGTAGGCAAGACGTCGTAAATCTATACCTATGCACCGATTGGTGTAAGGTTAACTAAATTGGTAAAGTTTTACTGTATTACAGATTCTCATTTCGAACAGAAAATATATGTTTTCCTGCAGTAAATAATGTGATTTGATCGAATTTGACCTTCATTTCAACCGCAAACAAACAGAAAAACCAATTCGACTAACTATAAGTAGCCGAACTGGTTGCTGTTATTACGGATGAAATGAAGGTGAAAACCGATTAATTACGTTATCTTCTACAGGAAATCATATTTTCTGTTAAAATGTTTAGATATAATGTCTTTGTATATATATTCTGTTAAAATTAAATATCATGGCTTGTTCAAATTCCGTGTCACTTTACTCACGTGTGTACTGCGAACGCTAATATTAGCAATGTTACGCTATGTTACCAATGTTACGATGGCATTGCTAATGTTAGCAATGCTACGATAATATTAGCGTGTGTATATTAAAGCATTTTTCCATACCCCTTTACACAATATATAAAAAGGTACAAACGGTACAGAACCTAACAAACCCACCTAACCTAACCTAGAAGTTCCCAGGTCACAACCCCTAACCGGGGCAAGCCCCCGGACTCCCTTCCGAGGTCACAAACCCTAGCCGAGCCAAGCCCCCGGACCCCCTTCCCAGGTCATAACCCCTAGGTTGGGGCAAGCCCCTGGACCCCCTTCCCAGGTCACAAACTTGTACTGGTAAGCGGTAATGTTGAGCTTCGCACTCTAAAAACATTGAAATTAAAGAAGTGAATGACTTACTTTTATGACCCGGAATGGCGTTTTTTCTTGGTTTTAGATACCTTAGTTTGGGTATTGCAGTAATATACGTGAATGTCTTTCCTGTACGATAGGAAGGAACGGCACTTGGGGCACTGTAAACGTTAAAGTAATACATTGTGTGATTTAAGGAAATTATCAACATTGGATGTCTTATAAAAAAAATCACCATGAAATTTAGCATATGCTTTTAAGTATGGAATATTGCATCCGTTACAAGTTTTTATAACTTCCTCCATCGCAAAATACGAAAAAAAAGCTCACTTTAAATAACAAACACCTGACTAGGACAAAGGTTTCCACGGAAAAGGATTTGTTGGGAGGGGAATGAAGAGACCACGTAAAGAGATAAGGAAAGGGGGTAGGGAAATATTAACCCCCACCCCCTGTGCAAACTTTCCCTACGTATGGGTTCGTGATTGGTTAACAGGAAAACAACGGAGTCTAGAGAGTAAACATGAATGAACTAGAATGGGAAACTTGTCCAGAGCAAGTTTTTATGTGAAATTGGGGCGTGACAAGGTAATAACAAAATGTATAAAAGTAATATAGCAAGATAAAATTGAATGTATGATAAATATTTAATGGGAATATAAAAAGGGGTGATTTTATAAGGTATCGGATATTAAAACGAGTAATATGTATACGAGGGTGTTACATAAAAGGAATGGTATAGTTGTACTGGATCAAGTCATATACTTGAATAAAGCGGGTGAAGTCGAATAGTTAAATTTGGCGGGTAGAGAAGAAGAAATCCTATTGGTGGAGGTGGAGTCTTATGCGCAGGGGGGGTGGGGAGATTATGCGCAGAAGGTCTAAACCTGCTATGTACAAACGAACGAACGAGAGCGACTACAAGTGAACCGTAGAATGACAAAAATAAATGAAAACCACTGCTAATGTTAGCATGTTACACTAACATTGTTACTGTTAGATTGCGGAGCTCAATATTACCGTATTTTTTCATCGGTTTATACAAGAAGGTAATATACAGAGAAGAAAAGGCTTGTTTTACCTTTATATACCGTTTCCCCAGTATGTTTTCCCCACCCAAAACCCCGAGTTCCCACTGAGGGTCCTCCATTATCGTTGGATATAAATATATATATATATTTCTGAAACTATTCATTTGCGATGGGAATGAGTGTCATTTTCGAAGAGAGCGGAATTTTTTCTATAGATAAAAGTAGTTTTTACCCTAGGTTACATTGCCCTGTAATACATTAAAATAATTCCACTAAATTATCCACAATAATGTGCTCACAGGGTGGCGGGTTGAATAGAAAAATTCTTGGGATATATGTATGATGTTGGGCATTCCGCATACGTACCTCCCTTATTTTCAACCCTATTGCTAAGAATACATCAGTCTGAGGGAGGTTGCAGTTGGGCGTAGACTCCCCCGTGGGTAAGTAGGTAAGTTTACCGCTCCTAGGTTAGGTTAGGTTGGGATCCTTAGGTTATGTTATATTTATTCTTGTGCCTGTTTCCCCCGTCAAATGTGTTATTTTAAAGTCTGTCCCAACGAACTACAAAGGCTCCGAGGCTAGCCTTCTACCATTGAATCTATACCCAAACCTGTTTCCTTAAGCATACCGAATCGTAAACAATAATTTTGTCTTTGGTGGACGACTTTAATATTTGTTCATGTTTCTTTAAAAAAATTATTCTAGGATTAAATACTTAAGATACTATTACAGGTTTACTGCTTGGTACAACATTAGTTAGGATATTGGAAGCGACTTGTATAATCAAATGTCTTGCTTGAAACACACTATTCCGATATTCATATCCTGTAGACATCCGATGATAATAGCCTAGGTATTTACTAGAGATTCTGGTAATTATATTACTTTAATTCCTAACCAAGTTCATGAGGCTGTTTCTAAGATAAACCTCTTTGTTATTTATTTTCAATACTGGAATATGCAATATAATCGTAGCTCTTATTTTATTGATCATGTCAATGATAAAAGGTTTGGGTAGAAGCGTGTTTTTTATATATTCATTCTGATCATTGGAAATGGAAGCAAAGTCCATGTTTGAACAGATGCTGGAGTTCGAAGCTACAACTCGCCCCCTTGTTAAGTGTGTTTTCACCCCTTTAAGTTTGTATGATTGATAATTAATGCCAAAATACTAGATCACGGGGCTAACACGCGTAGCAAAACATAGTCCGATTGCCAGAACATAAGTGATGTAATGTTTTATTGCGAGTGAAATGAGTATATACATATACCAAGGCACTAACCCCAATTTGGGGGGTAGCCAACATCAACAAATGAAACAAAACAAAAAGGGGACCTCTACTCTCTACGTTCCTCCCAGCCTGACAAGGGACTCAACCGAGTTCAGCTGGTACTGCTAGGGTGCCACAGCCCACCCTCCCCCGTTATCCACCACAGATGAAGCTTCATAATGCTGAATCCCCTACTGCTGCTACCTCCGCGGTCATCTAAGGCACCGGAGGAAGCAGCAGGCAAGTGAGTATATGGCAGAGCAAAAACCAATAAATCATTAGCTTAATTAAGTAAAAAGGTATTTGATAAGGTCTATAGAGTACTCCAGGATAAAGAGGTATTCTCTTTACACGGAGTATTCTATAGACCTTCGTATTTGTAATACGGCAAAAACTGTAACGAACGACTCCATAGAAAATGGAATAGAAAACCCATTTTCTATGCTTCCAGAAGTCCTGACAAACAAAAGCTCCAGTGTTTTGACTGTTTCGTCATTGTTACTCTATTTTGAATACGGTAACTTTTTTATTATGATGACTATTTTTTTATGATGATTACTGGCAGAAACAGTCTAAAAAAGTTAATTTGAATATCGACACAATTAAAAAAATACACTTCATTTTAAGGTTTCAAACGTTAATGATGACTATACCTAGCATAAAGCCATAGCTTTTCAGTTATGGTAGTCGGCCCCCATAACTCAAAAACTTTTGATTTTCGCCAGGAATCAACATAAGAAATGTTCAAAACACCACAAAATATATTAAAAACCATTCTTATATTCTATAAACTGTTAATTGCACCGTTCTATAATTTTACTAAAAAAGGGATTTTGACGAATGAAAAATCTATTTCTGGGCGAGAGACTTGTGCCGCCCAGTGAAATTCTCCTTTTGCATCATTTCTAAGGTATATAACTGCTATACAGTATATTACCAGAGAAAAAAGTGCATAGGAATGCCAGGGATGAACCCAGCTCGCTCACCTATATTAGGTGTCGGTATACAGTATAGTAACTGGGGCGTGAAAACCACTATCAGAAGTCTCGTGCCATTTAGATATCTCCTCTTCAAATATCCCCGTTACTACGAGGTGCCGTTCTACATCCATTATGTATTTCAAGTTAGTATATTATATTTGCCTATAATTTGGGATCTGTCTGAAAGCTTAACGGAGCGTGAAAGGATATAAAATCAGCATTATGTGAGTTGACATTACCGAACGTTATTGGGCCTCGATCTTGGGTCCAGTTTTATTGGTTTTTGATCCAACGTGGCTCGATGCGCTCGGAAAATTATTATTACATCACTGCTACCCCTTTTACCCCCAGGCTCTTTGGAAATTTCCAACCCTTAACCCTCAAGGGGTTATTTTTTTCCCAGCACATTTTGCAGTATATTTTTTTTTTAATTTCTCTAACAGCCTTAATTTTTGTCATAGAGAGGTCAGGTTGGTCTCATTTTCTTGGAAAATGTCCGAATTGTTTCAAAAAATTATCAAAAATTTGAAAAAAAAAAAAATTTATAGCATTTTTTTGCAAGAACGTACCGGTACGTCCATGGGGGTAAAGGGATGGGTTTTGTAAAACGTACCAGTATGTCCTTTGGGGGTAAAAGGGCTACTATGTTCTGGTAAGCAATACATGTTGAGCTGCACCCGCAAACCCCTTGGGTCATTATTTTGGGGAGATTTTATTTCCTTCATAAAAGCAACAATAGTTTTTTTTTCAAAACTTATAATGGTTTTTGCAACACTGCTCCTGTTTTGGCAGGCGATATATGTTGAACTGTGCTTGCAAACCCTGTGTGTCATTATTTCAGGGATATTTTTTACTTTCACGTGAACAGCAGTAGCTATATGGGTACTGCATGGAAAACTTCTTAATAAGAAAACTACATACTGTATATTGACCTTCTTTACATTTCTTTGTTTTCTATGCCCCTTTACAGTTCTTTGTGTTGTTCAGCAACACCGTATAATTTGTATCGCTTCCCACAATGAACTTTGCTCTTATATCACTTGCTTTGTTCTTAATTAGAAAAATTTGGGTTAATATATGATACACTTCAATTTCTAGTGAAATTGTAATTCTCTACAAGAAATGGAAGTGTGCTGGCTATTTTTTGCATTTTTCTCTGTATGACTAATGGGGTTGAGGCCTAAAAACTTGAGTATGGATCAACTAAAATGTGAACATCAATTGCTTTTCTAAGTTCATTATTACTTTAGGGGGACTGTGGGTTACTGCACATGCATTGTTTGTTTCTGCTTTTGGCTGCTTTCGTTTTTTTTATGACTTGATCATTAACTAACTCTTTTTTTAACCAATTAAGAGCTTCCAAATATTTTATGTGCAAGTTCCCTGATGTTGCTTTAAAAGGACTTATTTTTTCCCCTCTGCTTCCATTCCAGTCAGAAGATTTTTTTTTCTAGAGAAGAGTTCATTCTTTTTTGTTGTGGCCTGATTGGTAAAGTCTCTGCCTGGTGATCGCCAGTTGGGGGTTCGAGTCCCGCTCAAACTCGTTTGTGCCATTAGTGTCTGCAACCTTACCATCCTTGTGAGCTAAGGTTGGGGGTTTTGGGGGAGCCTATAGGTCTATCTGCTGAGTCATCAGCAGCCACTGCCTTGCCCTCCCTGGTCCTAGCTTGGGTGGAGAGGAGGCTTGGGCGCTGGTCATATAATATATGGTCAGTCTCTAAGGCATTGTCGTGCTTGCTAGGGCAATGTCACTGTCCCTTGCCTCTGCCATTCATAAGCGACCTTTAAACCTTTATGTTGTAAACGCTTTCTGTTCAGTATATTGCTATTGTTTCTCGTCTAAAAGTGTAAACTACAGTTTCACCGAAATAATGACCCACATGTTTATATCCAACATGATTATCGAAGAGAAAAACTTGATTAAGCAAACAGTAGTCAGATATTAAAATGTTTCCTTTTTATTTTTATTTATCTTTTAACTTTGATTCCATAAACAAAGAAATGAAAATATGCCATACAAAAGAATAAACCTGATAGGTTTCATAGTTTTGTTTGAGCCGAATAATTATTATGAATTGGTAAATTAAATGATGAATAGGTAAATGCATGAATTGTTTGATACATTAATAACTCTTTGTCATTACTGTATTATTATTACTAGCCAAGCTCTACCACTGTAGTTGGAAAAGTAGGATGCTATAAACCCAAGGGCTCCAACAGGAAAAAATAACTCGGCGAGGAAAGAAAATAAACTACATGAAAAGTAATGAATAATTATATAAAATATTTTAAGATCTGGTAGTAGATTGGTTAGGGCACCAGCTACCCGTTGAGATATACTGCTAGAGAGTTTTTAGGTCCTTTGACTGGCCAGACAAGGCTACATTGAATCTCTCTCTGTGGTTACGGCTTGTTTTTCCTTTGCCTACACATACACCAAGTAGTCTGGTCTGTTCTTTCCACATTCTAATTTGTCCCTAGGCACCTGAAAACAGTTGATATTACCAAACAATTCTTCTTCTCTCAAGAGATTAACTACTGCACTGTAATTGTTCAGTGGGTACTTTCCTCTTAGTAAGGGTAGAAGAGACTCTTTAGCAATGGTAAGCAGCTCTTCTATGAGGACGACACTCCAAAATCAGCCCTATGTTTTCGTCTTGGGTAGTGCCATAGCCTCTGTACCATGGTCTGCCACTGTCTTGGGTTAGTGTTCTCTGGCTTGTGGGTACACTCGGGCACACTATTCTCTCTCTCTCTCTCTCTCTCTCTCTCTCTCTCTCTCTCTCTCTCTCTCTCTCTCTCTCTCTCTCTCTCTCTCTCTCTCTCTCTCTCTCTCTCTCTCTCTCTCTATGCTGATGATGTCTGCATCCACTCCACTACCCCTCGAGACCTTCAGCGTGTCCTTCAAGACTTCTACTGGTCCTGTGCCTTCTATGGCCTCATACTCTCCCCAGAAAAAGCAGAATCTTTTCTGCGTGGAATCTCTGAGACCTGCCAGTGTTCATTATGGGTGGGAATATTATACCTCACTGCACACAGTATACATATCTAGGTGCACCAGTCAGGATCACCCCTGCTATACCTGCACGACAACGAATCCACCCCATGGTGAAAAACCTTCTTGATCAACTGGAGCCTCGCTTCACTCCCATCAAGTGGCTTGCCACCAGGGCCACAGGTATATCTATCCCCATGGGTAAAACCCTCTATTTCCTCTTCCTAAGGTCAGTTGTGGACTATATCTCCTGCTTTAATTCAATTACCCAGACAGGCATTACAACCTCTAGAACTGTTCCAAAATAGAGTAATGAGGTTTATCCTAGGATGCCCTCCTTCCACTCGGATAGTCAACATGCAGACCGAACTCATGTTACCTCTATTAATAGAGAGAATTTATGCCAATGTAACGTTGTTTTCTGTTAAATGTCTACACTCTCCACAATTTACTCCAAACTTCTCTGCTGTCCTCAGAGTATCACTTGACGAAGATGCACCTAGACCTCAACTCCGGCCAGGGGGCCATAACCTAGTTAGGGCAGTATGTGAAAATCTTCGACACCTTGATATCAGTGTACCTGAGCAAGCAGTCATCCAATATTTGCCACCATGGCGGGTTCCTATTCCTGCTGTCACTTTCACACCAACCTCTAAAGATGCCCATACCAGTCTACAGAAGCAGCTGGTTTTGGAAACAATATCCAAAGTGTCAATTTCAGTTCCTGCAGGACACCACATCTACGTTGACGGCTCAGTACAGGCAGATGGAAGTGCAGCATTTGCTATGTTCTCCCCCACTTTAGAATCTCCTGAGGGTGGGTGGCATGGTCGCAGGTTGCCAAACTCGTCCAGTTCCACTTATTGTGAACTTCAAGGTATATGGGATGCAATAACTCTACTTGTTAGAAGAAATGTGAATGGATTGGTGATCTGTGACTCCAAATCTGCACTCCAGGCACTGACATCTTCTAGGCCCAGCTGTGGCCGTGTTGTGTGAGATATATTGTGTCAACTCGCTGCTGCTTACAATGCCTCGCTTGTCTTGTCCTTCATATGGATGCCCTCCCATATTGGGCTTGCTGGGAATGACATGGTGGAAACACTTGCTAAAGCTGCCTGCACACTGGACCTTGATGACAGAAATGTTGAGCCTCTCACTTTGCTGCCTTAAACATAGAATATATTCAGCAGCTTTTGAATGTACGGTACAGCGTAGGGATGCAGAGAGGGGCGCTAGTGTTTCCATACATCATGATAACTTTCTGCAGAGCCGTCACAAGTACCGGCGACGTGGACTCATGGTGCGTAGGCATAATGTTGTAAGTGCCAGGATAAGGTTGGGATATTGTCCTGTGTGGCGGGTTGGACAGGCACTAGACATACCACACTACACCTCATGTAAACTGTGTAACCTTGCTAATGCCAATAACCTTGAACACTACTGCCTTCATTGCCCCACTGTCAGGAATCTGTTACCTCAATTACAAAATTTACTTCAAGCCTGTCAATATTTACTCAAAGATGACCACCTAGATGTAATTTTGACTCGTCATCCACACTTTGGTGGCTGCTAAACTGTCTGTTGCAGTTGTTGTGATAATGGAATACGATCTCATACATGTTATTTTTGTAACTGATATACTGATGATTCATTGCTGTAATTTTTTTTTTCTGTTGATTTCTGATGTACTGTATGTAACTGCCAATATGTAACTTCGTTTGACGTCTTTGGGCGTAATGAATTTATTAAATAAATAATTCTCTCTCTCTCTCTCTCTCTCTCTCTCTCTCTCTCTCTCTCTCTCTCTCTCTCTCTCTCTCTCTCTCTCTCTCTCTCTCTTCCTTTGTTTTTAGTTTATATATGAAAGATCTATTTTATTGTTATTCTTAAAATATTTTATTTGAATTATTCATTACAGTACTTCTGTTGTAGTTTATTTCCTTTCCTCACTGGGCTATTTTTCCCTCTTGGGGCACTTGGGCTTATATCATCCTGCTTTTCCATCTAGGGTTGTAGCTGTAGGTAGATCAGCCTATTCAACACAAAAAACATTCGCTGCAAGTTTGAACTTCTGAAGTTCCCAACGATTCAACTGCCTAATGAGGAAGATCATTCGACAGTCTGGCCATAGCTACAGTGTAGGTTATCTTTATCTCTGCGAGATTTCTCATTCTCCCTACATGCTCCAGCCACCTGAAAGAATAGCCATCTGTTGATATAACTGAAGCTTATTCTGGTCATCAAGTATCTGTACTCCAAGAAAAGTGAAGGAGGAGGAAGAGCGGGAAGATGGGGGCTTGAAAAAGTAAAGAAACATTTAACCCTTTTACCCCCAAAGGACGTACTGGTACGTTTCACAAAAGCCATCCCTTTACCCCCATGGACGTACCGGTACGTCCTTGCAAAAAATGCTATAAATTTTTTTTTTTCATATTTTTGATAATTTTTTGAGAAAATTCAGGCATTTTCCAAGAGAATGAGACCAACCTGACCTCTCTATGACAAAAATTAAGGCTATTAGAGCAATTTAAAAATATATACTGCAAAATGTGCTGGGAAAAAAATAACCCCCTGGGGGTTAAGGGTTGGAAATTTCCAAATAGCCTGGGGGTAAAAGGGTTAATACATTTTCCCTGAAAGATTTAGATCCGATTGATCCTCGTGTGCTTGTCATAGTGGGGGTAGTGTCATGCGTGTAGCTCGCTTAATGTATTGTAGACATTACTTGGGGTCTTTGCTGGGTTTCTTTGGCTCCTAGCATACCTCTGTTCCCATTTCTTTTCTTCCATCTTGCTGTCATATCCTCACAGGCCCCAGCACTGGACTATGTAGCCCAATCCAATCCAATCTTCATTTGTTGAAAACTGCCACAATTCTAGATTTACTCTGTGCTTGCACATAAGAATAATCAGCAGCACAGTGAACCCCTTTACAAAAAAAGGCATCATTCATCTCGATTATTCGGTTGTTTCTTGAACAAAATAAAAACCTGTTCAGGAGAATGCCTGACTGACTGACTGTAAGTTTGCAATGGAGTTGGAGCCCAGTCATTTCTTTCACTTCTGTTTTGGAATATTTTTAGGAGTGCTAAAGTGCCATTACTTTGTCATTCAAGTTAATGTTATTCTTTACTTTCCTCCACCTGGATGATGTATAATTTACCTTATGATTCGAACGCAATTTCCGTGGAAATAGACAGGGTTTTTACGATAGAATATATTATCTACTGCAGTTTTCCCTTTTGACGGAGTGTAGTAATACCGTGAGAGATTGTAATCGTAAATGTATTTTATTTATATCATAAGATTATGAAGCTATCACTTACCAAGGCAAGTATAGAAATAGTTATTGTAATACAGTACAAATACAGTATTTTTTGCTTGTCACATACCAAGTTATGGTCAAGGCAAGTAAAGAAATATTTTATTTCCTAATAAATTTTTTATACATATCTTAATATCATGTTAAAATATTAAATTTTTGAAAAAGACCTTTATCCTTATTTTTCTTTTTCTTTTTTTTTTTGCAGGCATCGTCGCATAGTACTTAGAAGTGATGACATCCTGTTGGCTGAAGAAAGAGTTGGCAATATTTCTGAAGGAGAAAAGTTAAAGCGGAGAAAAAAGCAAAAGTCGTCGCCCGTTTTGAGGAGTAGCAGACCTAAGAGGTCTTGAGGATACACGGCTTGGAAGTCTTTATCTTTTAAGGTAAATAAATCCTCCTTTGAATGTACAATACCATTTAGTGTAAGATTGGTTTTTAACAGCTACTAATCTCTTCAACTGATTAGAGCTTTATGAGATGCAAAGTATGAATTGGCCTTGAATGAGATTATTTGTTCTACGCAAATACTAAGTGTAGTCCTGTGATAAGAGTCTTCAATGAAGCTGGAATAGCCATTTAAAATATATAACGAGGTAGTTATAACTAGTGGCAGTTGGAGTGCGAGCTCCACCCACCCATCGGTCAACTAGACACTCGCTTTTGACTCCAACCATGAGTAGTACCGACGTAATCATAACTGCCTCTTCTATCTTTGACATGAATTTTTTTTATTCTTTGCAGTTCAATTGCGATAGACGATTATAGAGTTCCTAATTGTAATAAAAGATGTAAAGGTCCCAAATATTGTAACTGATTTTAAGTTTTGTGATTGCTGCACATGGCCAGTCCCATGAGTTAACATCAATTGTAGAGAGCAAGGGCTGGGCAACTTCCCCTGTAGGGAATAAACACAATTGGAATGTTCCTCTTAGGACGAAACTCAAAAGGGAGGTGCACAAGGAAACCTCGTGCACATGCCGGTGAGATCTTTTATACATGATGAGAATGCTCCTAGATTCCTTTTATGTTCTTGCATTCATTTGAGTGTGCAATGAACTTTGAGATGCTACTACAATGCCTTTGAAAGGGGTTTCAATTATCATTGATCACAGTTTTGGCATTCCTTAAGGGTCAAAGACCTTATCTTTGTTGTCATGGTCAGAATTTGCTTGTGAGGAGTGAATTTTCAGTTCTCCGGGCCTCGGAATTCATTGCTGTCTACCTGGTTAAGCCAAGTCCTGCCTCCTGCACTCTCTCAACAGAGGATATTACATATGTCAAGGGGTACAAGCCCTTCTTTTCTCGTTGATCCCCTAATGTCTGTGTTAATGGCGGATTTGTCTGTGAAGAGACTGTGGAGCAAGGGCACAGTCTTCTCAGCTCTGGAGTCTACTGCCATGAAAACCTCTTCCATGGCGTGCCGTCAGGTGGGTTCCTGGATCGAGTAGTGATCTGCTGTATTCACCTACTTCGCCTTTCAGGATTTGTGAAATCCCAAAACTTTAGAGAAGTAGTGAAGTTCGCTGTGTCTGTTGTGAAGGCAATGACTAACATGGCACACCAGTCTGCTAAGCATTTTTCCAGCTGGTTCATGAAGAGGAAGTACGCTGTGGTTTTTATATTCTTCATGCAAGTTGGGCAAGAGGAATGCCACGGTACTGGAGACTACATCCCTCTTTCCTCAGTATTTTTGCTCTGATTTCTATAGAGGTTGGAATTTCAGGTCTTTGTGTAAGTCTTTTCCGATGCCAATTCAAAAGATTATTTATTATGATGAAGTCTCTGTTAGTTCAAATGTGGAGAGACTTTAATGGATCATGACTTTGTTTGGGGAAATTAATTCCGATAGGCCCATACCATGAGACCTTTTCATCTCGATCTAAATTGGTGCAAAGATTTCCTATTTAGACACAATCTTGATTTTGGTGATGAAGAACTGAATTTAACTGCCGAGTTGTTGGGGCGATCTCTATCTGTTATCCCAAGGAGTTTCCTTGCAGATAGAAAATCCCAAATCTCTTTTCATGGACCTTTCATAAGATGGATGGGCAAAAACTGCAGATCTTTTAAATCTGTCAGAAAAGTGGACGTCTTGGAAATAAACTTGTAAATTGACATGAAATTTTAGCAATATTCATGGCCCTTCAGCTTCGGGAAACACTGGTGGTAAAAGAGAGACTTGTAATATTCTAACAAGACAACAGCTTTGGCATACATCCGGAAACGAGGGGGATGCAAGATCCAATACCTGTACTGGATAGAAGAAATACTATTTACCTGGATAATTTTGAAGAATAATCTTTTTCCCTAGTTCATTGCAGGGAAGTCGAACATCTTAGTAGATCAGCTAAGCATAAAAAATCAAATTAAAAGAATGGTTGCTACATCTGCTAATACAGTATGTCTAGAAATTTGAATTGGTGGGCTTGACCAAACGTTGACATGTTTGCAACCTCTATAAACAAAAAGATATATTTTTTTTTCACCCTGGAAGGTTAATGCTATGTTGGGAGACTAGTCAAATCTGGATATTTATACATTTTCAACATGTTGGCATGTATCGTCTGTTCAAATCTGGATTTTTACACCTTTTCCACCTGTCAAAATGTTTTCTCAAGAAATAAGATGAACAGCAAGATGCTGGTAGCTACTTTTTAGCAACAATTAAAATGGTTCACAGTTCTGTGACCTTTGTTATTGGAGTGCTTGAGCTAGTTACTGTACAAACCAATCCTTTTAGACAACCAATTAAGGGTAATTCTGCTAAAATCTCGTAAGGGCTACACCATATTCTTGGAAGCAATGACCTTGGGCCTCTAGGTTGGCTATCGTAGTTTCTGAAAGTCTGTTTATTAATTAATGTTTTTGATTGGTGTAAGTGAAGAAATTTAAATTTTAAAGTTTCCTGTTCTCTGATGATAGATTTTAAATTTCAGCCATTAAAGATATTAATCCATGTTGATTTCTGTGCTTAAATATATAAGATAGGGTTTTTCTGTATCAGGCATTTTAGCGAATGTTTTTGAGTCCTTTAATATTGAATGACCTAGAGTACTCCTATCTTTTATGTGATTCAAACACAATGTTGCAGTATGTAGAGAGTTCACATTTCGAACCTTTTGAAAAGCTTTTAGCTCAAGATCTCACTGGTAAAATATTTTTGAAGCCTTTTGCTTTAGATATTGCAGGTAAAATTTATTTCTGTTGGCTTGCATGTGCCCACCCTCCTCTTACTGACTAGTGACCTTATGAGGATAGGGAATGCTTTGACTTTGAGACGGAAGACGCAATATGACATGCATAGTATGTTATTGTTGTTAGACACTAGTAAGTCTGATTACTTTGACTAGACTTTAGTGTATAGTAAAGGAAGAAAAAAGGAAATTTTTCTATTAAGGGGTAACATCGAAACACCAGACTTCAGGAGTCAAAAGCAATATGAACATCAGGCGAGTATAGAAATAACAAATTTTTTTTTTCCCAACCGACATCTTTAACCCTTTTTACCCCCAGGCTATTTGGAACTTTCCAACCCTTAACCTCCAGGCGTTTTTTTTTTCAAGCACATTTTGCAATATATATTTTCTTATTTGCTCTAATAGCCTTAATTTTTGTCATGGAGAGGTCAGGTTGGTCTCATTCTCTTGGAAAATGCCTGAAGTTTCTCATAAACTTATCAAAAATATGCAAAAAAAAATTTAAATAGCAGTTTTTTTGCAAGGACATACCGGTACGTCCATGGGGGTAAAGGGATGAGTTTTGTGAAACGTACCAGTACGTCCATTGGGGGTAAAAAAGGTTAACTAGAATAAAGGTAAAAGACAAATACGTGTTCAGTAGTTTTGCTTTAATTTCTTGGATTACAAAAGGACTTATCTATATCTGTAGCTACAGTTCAGTATTATGCTATCAGCTAGAAATTGAAATTGACATGATTTATGCTTTCTGGTGTACCAATTGATTATTAAAATCTGACATCACATTTTAGCTGGACAGATGCTTTGTTTAAACTCCTAATTTAAAAAAAAAAAAGTTATGTAACAGAGCTGTCGTACACGATGGTTTTTACGAGTGCTTAATGTCTACATAAAATTTTACTCACTTTATTAGTCTTGAAATATTTCATGCAAAGGGGTGTACAGTATTCTATCATAAGCTCAGTTACACGGTAGACATGATCATTCTAGCCCTACGTAATGCCATCCAACCTTGTTGGAAGATGACTGGCTATACAGTACCTACCTCTGTTGCAATGATTCTCTAGAAACTATATCACAGGGTTTACTAAGAAAACTTGAATCGTTTGAGTCAAAGGTAACCTGAGTTTTATAATTTCATGTATAAACACCACAGAGTATAGTATAGTATTCGGAAATAATTCATTAATTAAGTTTTGAAAGGGAGATATTAACTGTGATAACCAGAAAATTTTTTCGTTACCCTTGTCTCATCCGATTCAGGTGGAAATTTTTTAGTTTTAAATAATGTTATCACATTTCTCTTTGATGACATAGCTTATTCCGCTCTCACATAAAGTAAAGGTAACATTTTTTAAAATACTATTATTTTACATTTATAAAAGTGAGCAATTACATCATAGCAAAAAACTACAGAACAAGGATATGGTACTAAACACACTTGGAACATTTTAGTAGATTGATATTTTGACCAAGAAAATGAATGCAAAACATTTGCCAAACTTATTTTGGTTCGGGCATATAGAGTACTTATACAATGTATAATCAGTATCGTCAGTTATATTGGATCTTTGCAGTTAATTATATTTTTCCACTTTATTATACACAATTTAATTTGATAGTTTTTTCGATACTTCAGTAACAAAAGTTGTATTTCATGAATTATGAGTGAGAAATCTTGACATTGTTTTAGGCAAATAGTTAATGCATTCAACACTTTGACAAAAATATCCTGTTACCACACTGCATACTTTGTCTTTAAAGATTCTTGAAATTTTCCAAGATATAAAGTCTTTTGCACATGTAAAACCTCCATTCCTAAAGTAGGAACACATCACATAATAGGTGTTCTTATCCTATGACTAGATTTGCTAGTTTTACATTAAAAATCATGAAGTTAATCTATTTACAGTGTATTTTGACATTTTAAGCCATGTTTTTTTAAATTTGCACATTTGTTGTGACTTTCTAATAAATCGGGGGTTGTTTGGAGTGACAGATTTTTTTTTAAGTATTGTTTAAAAGGAAATGTTTTTGGGGATACTATAAATGGAATTTATGATTAGCAGGTAGGAAATAGAAGCAGTTTAGGTTTTTCTTGACGTAAATTTACATTTTAATTTTCTTATTTGTTTATACAGTATAAAATTGGAAATAATGGTTTCATACTAGAAATGTTCAGCTTCGTAAATTGAATAGGGTTTCTGGGTTGATTAACTTTAAATATTGACTATAAACTTGATGTCTATAAGGATTGGATTTATGTTAGTTAGGCTACATAAGCCAACACTGAAGCCTGCGAGGCATTCACCGTATAATTGCTATTGTGGGGAAAACCTGCTGTTACACTTGTGGTCATCAATTGACAAGATGTATGAAAAGTGGGAACAGTTATTCATTTTAAGGCTTTCCAATTAATACTAAAGCCCTGTCCACACGATCGAGCATGCCTGACGGGCAAACAGTGATACCAGACCACAGTAGTTAGTAAGAATGAGGGTTAATGACGTCAGAAGCGAGAAAACCACGGACAGGGATCTGGCATCATACAGTGTTGCCAGATCCCTGCCTTTAGTTGTCCCGCTTCTGACGTCATCAACCCTCATTTTCACTAACTGTTGTGGCCTGGTATCACTGTTTTCCCGTCAGGCATGCTCGATCGTGTGGACAGGGCTTTAGAAGTAAATTCAGGGAGCTATAGTTTACCCCCATGCTGGAAATAAGTTTATGCCTTTCACTTGTAAAGCAGCAGATTACCCATACATTTTCAAGTTATAAAAGAGAATTCTTTTCTAGTACACCGTATTCATATTTTAGATATACTCGCAACTTCAGAAAATTGTGTAGATGGAAATTTTGTTTTTTAATCTTTTTAAAACTTGTTTTAATCATTGTTACAATTTAAACCCCCTTCCTGTTAGGCTTCGAAGTAAAACTTTTCAAAATAAAAAAGAAAAATCAAGTCAGGAGATATAACTGTTCAAAGTTTAAAAATTTCCCCAAAGTATATTTTTTTCCATGTACATTTATAATTTAGTATTTTTATACTAGCTTCACTGATGTTTCTTGATGACAGTAATTGACTAATCACAACACTGCCGAAGGAAAACTATTTGTGCAAAGTCGCTACGCTACCATACCTATAAGAGAGTTTGTCCCTCAAGTTTGATTAAACACCCTAGTATTAAAACATTTTATTAAGGTAGATTGAGCTCAACTTTTCTATAGGTTACTTTGTAAAGAGTATTTTAATTACTTTTTTTTTTACCACAGGATTCATAGCCTATTTGGATCTATTCTATGCTTACAGAAAATACATGAGTAGTGTTACTAGTGTTAAGTACAGTACTAGATTGTCAGGTGAAAGACTTGGATAATTTCAGTCACTATTATGTATTTCTCGTACAAATGTGGGAATGCCTATGCAGTCAAAACTGAAATCTATTTAGTAACGCCTTTTATTCCATTTTTAGACTACTTTACAATACTATTAGCTATAAGTATGAAATCATGTATAAGGACTAAGTCTACCTTGGTATCGATAAATTTCCACAATTCCAATCTTGGTACTTGAAAGATATAATTTACCTGTTAAATCCCTTTATTAAATTTATCTTTTTTTATGATTTTTAGAAAAAAAATGTGTCTTGTGTACAGTATATTGCAAACAACCTTTTTGGCTAAAGAGGATTGGTGTATCATTACCAGTGTCTAGAAAAATGCATTTAATTGCACCTTGAATAGGAATAAATATAGAGAATTCTAGAAAGAAGTATTTAACTTTAGAGAGTAAGGTTAATTTACCCCTCCCAAAAAATAATAATTACACCCCTCCCCCTCCCAAAAAATAATAATTACAAAGGTATTGTTATTGCAAAGATCTAGGTTTGTTTCAAAATTATATGTGAAGTGATAAAAATGGTATTTTACAGGTTTATGTATATGTATTGTATTATATGCTTTGAAATTCAATTAAAACCAGTACACTGTAGTTTTGAGTAATACAGAAGATTAAGACAGGTTTTGAACTATGTATTTGATTACCTTGATGGTCTCTCTTTAAGGGTCTGTTTGAAAAAAGGCATATCGTTCATCATTCCATTTCTACTAGCAACCACCGTTTGTTTTGTTACTGGTTTGAGTATATTTAGATCATTCAATTTACAGAAATAATTTTAAGATCATTCAGAAAGTAAACAGTTTCAAGAGGACAATAGCAGCCTACAAACAATTTTTAATACTTGGGAACACCTCAACCATTGGCCCCTTAGGTATTACATGAAACATACAAGTTCTTTTTAGTATTTCGGTAACAAAAGTACCATGATTTTTCTATTGCATTATGTCCATTTTATCTTTACTGACAACTCAAAAACATTGGAATTAAAAGAAAAATGGCAGTACATTATAAGCAATGTAAAATACAAAAAAATTGTAATATCTCTCAATCCTTTAACTATTAGTAAAACTCACAGGTTATATGAGTCCTAGCATCAATTAATATGTTTTTTGATGGTAGATTAAGAAAAAGATGCTTACTAGAAAATTTAAAAATACTGTACAATATCCAGATTGCAAATGTTAACCTGTATAACAGTAGGTTGTATAATTATCATTAAATTGGTTTGATGGTGCTAAAGCCATAAATTTTTTTTTTAACTTTAAGAAAAAATAGGTTTCTCGGATTTTTCAACATTGGTTAAAAATCAATATAAAGTAATTGTTAAACGTTTTCAATCGTTAAGCCGAAAGATACAATCGAACCTTCCATTATAGTGGCCTCATAAGGTATTGGCTTTAACAACACTTTAACCATGCTAGCATATGTAAACAGATGTAATATGACCTTAGAAGGTTCATACAGTTCCATTTGCATTTCTTTCAAATTAAGCTAATATTTTAGCAACAAAAATTATTCAAATTTTATGCCTCAAGATACAGTAATAATTTAATCTAAAATCATTCTTCTATTACTTTGAAGAAGTTCTGTGGTTTATGGTTAAGTAAAAGCTGCTAATGATGGGAAAAAGTTTTTTGTGCAGTGGTGGCAGTAGCTTAAAATACTGTAGTATATTTTATAGCTATAAAATTTTATTACTCCCCCCAAATCTTAAGTTAATTTTACATACAAAATTTTTTTATAAATAATTTTCCTAATGTAAGGTGCAATGTGGTTTCATGCAAGTGTACTATCATCTACTTACTGATACATTGTCATCACTGATGTTCAAGTAGTTCATGTTACGTAAAACTAGTTTAACGTCACCACCAGCTAATACCTCCCGCACTGCACGGTCTACGAGACGTTTGCAGCGATCTACTAAGGATCGTAGCTTAGGCGTAAAAGGGTCAAAGTTTAATGGACGTTTTCGTCTTTTGTATATTCCATCTTGATGTCTCATCATGCAATCAAAATTACTTTCTGAAACTTCAAGGTCGAGAAATTCTAATATTCTTCTCATTTCCTCCGGCAGATTATCAATCAAGTCTTCATAGAACACAAGATGGAGAGGTCCTTCAAACTTCAGCCAGTCTAAAGTCGTATTCATCCAAGCTAGCGCTTTATTCATCACAAATTTCTCCCAGTCTGGAATAAAAAAAAAATGAAAATGTGCTATATTGAAATTTTAAAAGGATTTTGTAATGTACGTACTGTATTACAAAGAATATTCATGAATCTTTTGTTCACAGTTAAGGATAGACAATGTAATGACACTAAAATATTCATATTCTTAGATAGCTGAGATTTTGAAAGGATTCATTATTAACTTGTTTTTATGATGTTACTAAAACTTCTATTTTCTATCATACTTTAAATAGCTATATTGATTTTAAGTTTTAAGAAGGCAGTACATACAATAATGTTCATTACAAATTTGCTTTAATGAAAGCTGATCCCCCAACTTTTGATGTTAGATTAAATTAAAAAAATTTCTGATTGTCAAATGACAAAGTTATAGGATGCTTTTCTTAAATTTGCATTCCTAGTCCATAGCTAAAGTAAGCTTTGGAACCTTGCTGCTCATCAGGCATATTTTGAGGTTTGTATATCCCAAGAATTAAATTAGTTCCTATATAAATGCCCCTACTAAAGGACTTGGGTTTGTATAACCAGAGGTAAAAATCACTTTGTTAGTGATTTAAGAAAAAAAAGAATTCACAGCCTATGAGTTCTGAGAAATTATTGGAGTTTCATGAAAGTTCATGAAAGTGATTTGTAATTGATTAAAACAAAGTTTCATGAAAGTGATTTGTAATTGATTAAAACAAAGTTTTATGAAAGTGATTTGTAATTGATTAAAACAAAGTTTTATGAAAGTGATTTGTAATTGATTAAAACAAAAGTCAAAGTCCTATCATTTTTCAATTTAATAAGTAATTTAGGTAAAATTAAATATAAATTTACACTAATGTAATCTTTTGTACTTACAACGTCCTTTATCTCTAGTATATTTATCTGGCTGAGCATGTCCTATATGACCTCCACTTTGACGATTGAACTCTGCTTGAATAGCAAGGTAAGGATCCCTTAATACTAACACCGCTCTTTTGAAAGCCTTGCGCATCTGAAAGTAAAATATTTTATGAAATAAATTCTGTTAGAAAAATTAATGTTTTATTTTTTAGTGTAAAACTTTACACTTCACTTCACTTTTTCATTAGTTTTAATAAGGACTATTTTTGTATACAATAGTGAAATATATTTTTATTAAAAACGGCTGTACTGTAAATAAAATTATTGTACTGTCTAATAAAAAATAAGTTCATGACCTGTTCAAATTACTTGCTGAAGGAAACTTTTTTTTACCCCCCCCCCAAAAAAAAATATTTTTGGACCTGATACAATTACTGGTAGTATCTGAGAAAAAATTATCACAAATTTGAGGTAATTTGTATTTTTCCTAACAGTACTTACCTCGAACTACTTTCTTAGGAGTATCTGGGATCTCCTCCCATCCGACCAGAGTTTTGTGTAGTTTACCCTGAACCCATTTTCTATGAGGGGTAACCTCAGGTAGAGTGATTCGCGCCCTGAGGCTACCCCGGGTCAGAGAGCATGCTTGCTCAGGTCTCGACCTCCAGTAAGTTCGGGTTGCTAAGGTCTCTTAAGAAACCAGGGGACACTTGGTGAAGGCAGGGTGGGCCATTACCCGAAAGTAGTTCGAGGCAAGTACTGTTAAGAAAAATACAAATTACCTAAAATTTGTGATTTGTTCCAACACGAAGTACTTACCTCGGACTACTTTCTTAGGAGACTTATACTTTAGGAGGTGGGCGTGGCCCTAAAAAATTCTTGAGACCATGCTGAGGAATATCCAGAGACCTAGAAAGTGCCTAGGTCATGTTCACCCATAGAAAACGATTGAGAGGAAACTACACAAAAACCCATCTTAGACACAAAGAAACTCACCTGTGCAAGAAATCCTAGGGGACATGTCTTCCTCTTGTTGAGGTACTCGTCTGTGGCTCAGGGCCCTCACAGAGCCCACTTGAAGCGGAAAAAAGGGGGAAGGAAGTACAAGGGGGTTTCAGGAACGAACCTGTGTCTCTTGTGCTTGTTACCCGCGGTTATCACTGAGGCTATGTCTTTAAACCGTTTGGAGCGCTGAAACGACGGTACCTATCGAGAACCCGTCCAGGGATCTTCTTGAATAGTCCTTCAAATAGTGAGCCGTGAAGGTAGACTGGTTGGTCCAGGTGCCTGCCCTTAGGATCTGGCCCACTGCCATATTTTTCTCGAAGGCCAACGTAGTACTCTGGCCCCTAATGTCATGGGGCTTGGGTTTCCCCGGCAGGGGGATTCCCGCCTTACTGTAGGCCCTGATGATGACCTGCCGCAACCAGAAGGAGATGGTATTCTTCGAGACTGGCTTCTTCACGAGGCCAGTGGAAACAAAAAGACTTGATCCCGGGCCGGAGTTTTGCTGTTCTTTCCAAGTATTTCCTCACTGCCCTGACGGGGCATAGGCGCAAATCCTTCACGTCGTCCGACCGGGGGATTGCCGGAATAGAGAAACCCTCAAACCTGGGGTCCCATACGGCAGGGTTCTGGGTCTTAGCTACGAAGGAAGGGACGAACTTGAACGTGACTTCTCGCCAACCTTTCGAGTGAGCAACTACGTAGGACAGACCATGAATCTCACCTACCCGTTTAGCTGAAGCTAACGCCAGCAAGAAAACTGCCTTGAGAGTGAGATACTTGTCCACGATGTCTTTCAGGGGCTCGGATAACATTTTCAGGACCCTTGCCACGTCCCATTGTGGCACCTTCACAGCTTGCGGGGGGCATGATTGCTCAAAGCTCTTAATGAGCATTGAGATATGTCTGGAGTTACCTAGGTCTATGCCCTTCAGGAGAAAAACTTGGCCCAAAGCCGCGCGGACTCCCTTGATGGCTGGAATGGACATGTTGACCACGTCCCTGAGGTAAACTAGGAAGTCCGCTACTTGCGGGATGGAGGCCTGATGTTCCTAGTGGCGCACCATTTGGTAAAGGTGGCCCACTTAGCCTGGTATACAGCTGTCGATGACCGTCTCAGGTGGCCCGACATCCTCGTTGCTGTACTCGATGAATAGCCTTCCCTCCTCAGGAGACGCTCGATAACCTCCACGCGTGAAGGCGGAGGGACCGAGGATTCTCGTGGAACCTTTGGAAGTGTGGTTGCCAGAGAAGATCTGGCCTGTCCGGAAGGGGCCAGGGCGGCTGTTGTGTTAGTTCCCTTAGGTCCACAAACCACTCTCTCTCCGGCCACCAGGGCGCTACCAAAGTCATCTGTAGGTTGCTCGTCCTTCTCACCCTGTTGAGGACCTGCCTGAGCATCCTGAAGGGGGGAAAAGCGTACACGTCGAGATTGTCCCACGGATGTTGGAAGTCGTCCTCGAATGCCGCTTTTGGGTGGCGTTGTCGCACATCAACGCTACGATGTTTCCCCGGAGTAGGTGTACAAACTCCAGGCACGCTCTTTGTACTGCCCTCAACTTTAGAACGTTTGTGTGCTGGGTCTTCTCTAGGGCTGTCCAGTTCCCTCTTGCTGATTTCCCTAAGAGATGAGCACCCCACCCCGCCTTCGACGCATCCGTGAACAGGAGCATCATCTCTGTAGGGTCGGCCGCAAAGGGCATCCCTTTGAGGGTGTTCGTCCTGCAGCTCCACCATTCCAGGACCCGTTTCGTGTTCGGAATCACCGGGACCACTCTGTGGGGGGAATCCATTTGGATCCAGTTCTCCTTCAGGTTCCATTGGACCTCCCTGAGCTTTAGCCTGCCCTGGGGGACCAGTTTCTCCAGAGACACAAGGTGGCCTATTAGTCTGCCAGTCCTTTGCCCTCCTGGGTTGGTCCGTCAGGAAGGGCGGAGGACCTGGTCTAAGTTGTCCAGCCTGTCCGCGGAGGGGAAGGCTTTCACTAATCGGGAGTCCAGAACCATCCCGAGGTAGGTCGTCCTGGGAGGGTATCAGTTGGGACTTCTTTAGGTTGATGGTGATCCCCAGAACGTTGCAGAACTGCAGTAACATAGCACCTTGGTCCTTCAGTACTTCCTCTGAGGCTGAAAGTAGCAACCAGTCGTCCAGGTAACGAATCAGGCGGATCCCCTGCTCGTGTGCCCAGACTGAGACCGTTGTGAAGACTCTTGTGAAGACTTGGGGGAGAGTGGACAACCCGAAGCAGAGGGTCTTGAACTGCAACGTCTGGTTCTCCCATTTCACCCGTAGGTACTTCCTGCTGGAGGGATGAACCGGGATCTGGAAGTAGGCATCCTTGAGATCTACTGACATCACGAAGTCCCCTTCTCTCAAGGATGCCAAGACTGATTTTGGAGTGTCCATTTTGAAGTCTGTCTTGCAGACGAACTTGTTGAGGGCTGAGAGGTCTATGACCGGTCTCCATCCTCCTGTCACTTTCTCCACCAGACACAGCCTGCTGTAGAACCCCGGACCTGGGTCCCGACCCGGTTCCATTGCCCCTTTTGCCAACATCGCTGAGACCTATCCCTGCAGAGCTGTCCGTTTCAAGGGATCCTTGGGGGCTAGCCACTCCGCCTGCTAATCTGGTATCAGAGGAGGAGGGTCCACTAGGAAGGGCAACCTGTACCCTTCTTTCAGAACTGTCACGGTCCACGGGTCTGCTCCGTGTTCTTCCCATGCTTGCCAAAAATGTTTGAGGCATCCCCCCACCTGAGGCTCCGGCAGGGGTAGGGGGCCTCCCTCCCTATCTTCTCGATGAGCGGCCTGAACGGCCTCTTTTGGACGCCGCGAAGGACGGTCTATAGGCGGTTTGGTTCGAGGCTGATCCTCTACGGGAGGGCTGAGACGACTGGGACCATGTTGTTGCCGAGTTGTCTCTCCTAGGGTGGTTAGGAGCTGGCCGAGGAGGGCGAGGCGTGTCGATGGAGGACCTTCTGAATGTCGGCCTTCTGACCGGGTGGGGACTGGTCTCGAACGGTTCCTTCATTCTCCGAATTCTCTCCATCGCTTCCTCCGCTGCCTTCGGGGGAAAGATTGAGTCGTCCCACAGGGTCAGGTTCCTCAGAGATCTGGCCTCTCTGTCCGGCAGCCTCCTAGTTATCTTGCTCAAAACAGTGTCCCTCCTTCGTCGGACCCAGTTGGCGGACATGGCTAACGACTGGTATGACAAGAATTTCAGGGCCTTGCCTCTCGAGCTGATGAGTTCCTTGAGCAAGGCCTGGGTCTCTGGAACTGATAGGTCGTAGGACGACTGAACGCCCACCAGTCTAACCAGGAGGAGTACAAGGTCCTTCGACATCTCCTCCATCATGACCGCCTCCGAAGGAGAGAAGCAGATTGGAGCCGTGGATGCCCTTTCTTCTGAGGCTCCTTGCCCTAACATGGTGAGTGCTGGTTCCAGTGCACAGGCGCCCGCTCGCTGTCCCTCTGGGAGGTAAAACCTGCTGTGGGACTTCAGGCCCTGGAGCAGCTTGGAGGCGCTCTAGCTCTTGGCGCCTTTGTGTGGTTGGCCACGATCCTGTCCACGTGAGCCTTTCCCAAATAAACGTCCCTCGCCAAAGGGAGGGCCAAGGAGGGGTACTGCTGGACTGGAGCGTCCACTATTCTATTGAGGCTGGAACGCCAAGCATCTTCGGAGGAGGGTTCCGGTACGTCCAGCCTGTGGTGACTTCTGATGAGGCCTATCACCCTCCGATAGGCCGATACCTCCGCTGCTGACCTCTCTCCATGGTCGTCGAGCTCCTCTGACGGGGGTGCTGGTACAAGTGATGGGGGTACCCCGACGGAGGACCTCGCACGTGGGGGAGTCCTGGACCGACGCTCCCGCGGGGGTTCCCGACGAAGGACGGGCATCTCCGTCGGAAAGGGGGCTTCCATCCTGGGTCTCACATCTCTCCTGGAGGTCCTAGAATCTGCGGGCCTGCTCGTTGAGGAAGGCCGAGCTAGGTGGCCCTTGGAGGTCAGGACTCGGCTGCCAGACTGAAGGGGCGACGCTCTCCGCTGGGCGGATGGAGTCGGAACCTTCGGGGTCTTATGCCTGTCAACTGGAACCTGCCATGATGAGTCCCTCTGTCGGGTGCCGCTGCTGCCGGAGGAGTATCGATCCGGGGAGCTCATCCTCGGACGCCAACTTGAGGGGCCCGGCGCCGCAGCTAGCTCCAGAAGCCTGTCCCGGTGAACCATCACCCATTCGTTGCTCTTCGGGGATCTTGGGCGCCGACTCTCGTGGTGCGACCTCGAGGGGGAGCGCGAGCGCGACATCTAACTGCAGGACTTCCCCTTTCTCCTCCTGAGCTTCCTCAGCGCCTCATCCTCCGAAGAGCAGGAAGGATCCTTCACTGAGGAGACCGAAGACTTTTAGGCCCTCTTCGAAGGCCCCGCCTCCCGCGGTGATGTAGGAGGATTCCTGCGACGCTCCGTGGACGACGGCGCCTGCAGAAAAACCTCTGGGAAGACGGCCGACGGCGCTGGAGGAGGCTCTCCCGTGGGAGACCAGGTCCCGAAGTCATCCTCCATCCTCATCGGAGACCTGAAGGGCGTCTTAGGGGGAACCCACGCAGTGGAGTCCGACGGCGGGGAAAGCTCCTTCTTGACGTTGCCCTCGGCTGTTGAACCACCTGAAATGCACGCCCAAGAGGCTGGGGAGAAATTAGTAACATTATTACCCCACATAGGGTCATCAGAGGAGACGTGACCTGCAGGCACCATGCCACCATCTCCCGAAAACACTCCCGCCCCTCACTCGCCTGGAAAGACGCCACAACCCCACTGTCATGAAGATCAGACTCTTGGGGAAGGGCCGCGGGCCTCTTCCCCGCAACGGACTTACCTCGTCCCCTACTCTGGGTAGGGGAGGTTGGGAGAGAAGCTCGAACCGACGAGGCGCCCATCGAAGCAAGGGAGGAAGGGACGTTGGTCTTTCTTAGGCGAATTCTTCGTCGCCTTCTTTTTGGTGCTATACCGCACCTACTGCACCTCGTTCCACGACTCGCACTCCGGACACGTATCGGAAGGGGAACACACGCTGCCCCTGCACGATGAACACAAGGAGTGCGGGTCAACTTCGGGTTTCGAGAGGAACGCTCCACATGATTTGCCGGCCATAGGCCCAGGACAACGGCGAGGATGCTCCATGATGGAGGAGAAGCACTACGAGACACAAGCGAGCACAGAGAAAGCACAAAGGAACCACGTGGGAACTGCGTGGGACACAAAGGGTCGGGGACACACAAGTCACACTGGGTAAACGAGAGCGGCGAGATGATATCGCGACGCGACCAGAGAACTTACTGGAGGTCGAGACCTGAGCAAGCATGCTCTCTGACCCGGGGTTAGCCTCAGGGCGCGTATCACTCCGCCTGAGGTTACCCCTCATAGAAAATGGGTTTAGGGTAAACTACACAAAACTCTGGTCGGATGGGAGGAGATCCCAGATACTCCTAAGAAAGTAGTTCGAGGTAAGTACTTCGTATTGGAACAAATAATTATTTCAATACTTAACCTTTTAAAATAAAAAGCATGATAGAGATTTGTCTGTAGTACACTATTAGGTGTAGGAGATGATGATGAATATAAGAAGACTGTGAAATTATGAAATCATCTGTGTACAGGTTAGCTTTTGCAGCAACAGATATCATATCAGATATTTATGATGTTATTACTATTGTTGTTTTACTTAAAGGCAATTATACAGTATCATGCTTTTCCTAAGCACACCCTCTATTAGGGAAACCATTGTTTTGTTTAAGTTTCATCGCTAACCACAACGATCCAAAAAAAATGTACGCAGTATTATTAATAATCATAGTAGTAATTATAAAGGAATTTTGACGAAGGAGAAATCTATTTCTGGCCGAGGGACCTGTGTCGCCTAGTGAAATGCTCCTTATAGCACCATTTCAAATGTATAAATACTGGTAAATATACCAGAGAAAAAAGTTGCATGGAATGCCAGGAATATACCCAGCTCGCTCACCCTTATAGGGTGTCGGTATCATAACTGGGGAGTGTTAAACCACTACCAGAGGTCCCTTACCAATTAGTCTTCTCCTTCCTCAACATCCCCCGTTACTACGAGGTGTCGTTCTCTACAGCTACTGCCCCCCACCACTACCACTACCCATGCTTCTCCCATCATTCCTACTAGCACCCCAAGCTTGGGCCAGCCTAGGGTGAGGAAAAAGGGGGGTGGGTTCACTGGGCGACACGGGTCCCTCGCCCAGAAATAGATTTTTCCTTCGTCAAAATCCCTTTTCTGGGCTCAACCTGTGTCGCTCCGTGAAATAGTAACAGAGAATTGGTCCCATTAACTTGGAAATACAGTACACAAAAAGTTAAGGAACTGAATTAAAAATAGAATAATTTAATTAAGTGTGTTTACTAAGAATAATTTAGTTGTGTTTACTAATATAATCCTTAATATAGCAATCTTTTAATTACAACCAAAATGAAGGTCAAGGTTAAGGTAGGGGGAAAAGGCAAGGCAGGAGTCGCCCTGCTCCTTGTTAGGAGACAAGGCACTAAGAGGAAAAAAATATATATGAAGATAGGACCCTGTTATAATGGTTCTCTTATATCTGGAGGACCCACTATATCTTTTTAATTCTTCAAAATTCATGTGACGAAAATAATTGACTGATGTTGCTACTGCTCGGATATCATGGGCATGTGGGACAGATTCCGGCTTGGTTTGTTTAATAAAATAAAGAATCTATTGTCTGATTCCTTTCAGGGAAATGGTTCCTCCATTCACTCTAATAAACAAAGGTCATGAAGACTTTTAAGAAGTTCTATTTAAATAGTATTCCAGATTGTTAACTGGGCACAGAGATAGATCCTGTGGAAGTGGGACAATCTTCCAAGGGGACCATCTATTCTGTGGATCCTCATTCTTTTTTAAGAATTTTCTATCTAGAGAGAATAAAATTCCACCAGAAGAAAGAAAATCAATATGATTTGGTTCTCTAGATAATGCTGAGAGTTCAGATATTCTGGCTCCTGAGGCTAAACTTATTAAAAATAACGTCTTCCTAAGTAGCGCTATATAAGTGCACGAGTCATTATCAGTGTCAGTAGCTAGATCAAGGACATCATTTAAAACCCAGGAAACTGTGTGAGGGTGAGTTACTGGTTTTAGTCTAGTACAGTACAGGCTCTCGGAATAGACGAAAAATATGAACCTGCAAGATTAACATTGAACCCGAACTGAAATATTTTCTTTAAAGCAGATTTAATTATAGTAATAGTATTATTGGCTAGGGCTCCTTCAAACAAAGTTCTGAAAAAGGTAACTGCCAGATTCTTAGTCATTGTCCGAACCTCTGAGTCTTCCAGAAATTTGGCTAACTTCCTTAAAGCAGAATCATATTGCCGAAGTGTAGATTCTCATATATCTGATACTAGGAACAATGTGTTAAGAGGGTCAATCTCAGCCTCTCTTTGTGCTGCAAATTTCATATAGTCCATAAAGTTAAGGCACTCTGAATTCGTGAGGAAGCTGACATACTGTGAGTTAGTACGATCCGTGCTAACTTTGGTTCGGGTATCCGCCGAGGTCAGAGTCCTAGTTCCACCAAGAGAGGAAACCAGTTGCTTTGGGACAATTGAGGGTTACGAGGGCAATTTGACCTTTGAAAGTCCTGAGCATGTCCAGGACTTTCCTTAGCATGTTTTATGCCCCCTGTGGCCGCGGGGGCATAAAACAATTAGAATAGCGCCAACGTTATCCCTGCGTGTCGTAAGAGGCGACTAAAAGGGACGGGACGAGGGGGCTGGGAACCCCCTCTCCTGTAAAAGTATCCTGTGAGACAGCAACAAAGAGATGGAGCTGGGGGGAGAGTGACTGCTCCCCGCACTCTAGTTTTGGGGTGTTTGAATGTGCGTGGATGTAGTACGATAGAGAGTAAAAGATGTGAGATTGGAAGTATGTTTAGAAGTAGAAGGATGGATGTATTGGCCTTGTGTGAGACAAAGATGAAAGGAAAGGGTGAAGTGATGTTTGGTGAAATGTCTGGTAGAGTGTCTGGGATTCAAAGGGGAAGAGCGAGAGAGGGTGTGGCTTTATTGTTGAGTGAATGGATGACAGGTAAAGTAGTGGAATGGAAGGAGATATCATCTAGGTTAATGTGGGTAAGGGTTAGGTTGGGTAGGGAATGTTGGGCGTTTGTCAGTGCGTATGGGCCAGGTAGTGAAAAAAGTGAAGAAGAGCGGAATGAGTTCTGGAATGAATTAACTAGGTGTGTAGAAGGACTGGGTAGAAGGAATTATGTAGTTGTTATGGGTGACTTAAATGCTAGAGTGGGTGCTGGAGAGGTAGAAGGTGTCATTGGGAAATATGGCGCACCAGGTGAAAATGAGAGTGGTGAGAGACTGGTAGATATGTGTGTTGAACAAGAGATGGTAATAAGTGCTAGCTTTTTTAAAAAGAAAGATAAAAATAAGTATACATGGGTAAGAGTGGCAAATGGAAGAGTAGTAGAAAGGGCATTAATGGATTATGTGTTGATAACTAAAAGAATGTTTGGAAGATTGAAAGACGTGCACGTGTTTAGGGGTATGGCTAACGGTATGTCTGATCATTTTTTGGTGGAAGGAAAATTAGTTGTAGCAAAAGAGTGGGGGAATAGAGTAGGTGGATGTAAAGGGGAGCTAGTGAGGGTTGAAGAGCTAATAAAACCGGGGGTAAAAAGTAAATATCAGGAAAGGTTGAAAATGGCATATAACGAGGTGAGAGTAAGAGAAACTGGTAATTTAGAGGAGGAGTGGAAGTTAGCAAAAGAAAATTTTGTTGGGATTGCAAGTGATGTATGTGGCAAGAAGGTTGTTGGAGGCAGCATGAGGAAGGGCAGTGAATGGTGGAATGAAGGAGTGAAGGTAAAAGTGGAAGAGAAAAAGAGGGCTTTTGAAGAATGGCTGCAGAGTAATAGTATAGAGAAGTATGAAAAATATAGAGAGCAAAAGGTGGAAGTAAAGCGCAAGGTACGTGAGGCAAAGAGGGCAGCTGACCTGAGGTGGGGTCAGGGACTGGGTCAGTCATATGAAGAGAATAAGAAGAAGTTTTGGAAAGAAGTGAAGAGAGTAAGGAAGGCCGGCGCAAGAATTGAAGAGACAGTGAAAGATGGAAATGGAAGGTTGTTAAAAGGAGAGGAGGCAAGGAAAAGGTGAGCGGAATATTTTGAAAGTTTGCTGAATGTTGAGGATGATAGGGAGGCAGATATAATTGCGGTTCCAGGTGTTGAGGTGCCAGTGATGGGAGATGAGAATGAGAGAGAGATTACAATAGAGGAAGTGAGGAGAGCACTAGATGAAACGAGAGTAGGAAAAGCATCGGGTATGGATGGTGTGAAAGCTGAGATGTTGAAGGAAGGGGGTGTGACTGTACTTGAATGGTTGGTGAGATTGTTTAATGTGTGTTTTGTGTTGTCAATGGTACCAGTAGATTGGGTCTGTGCATGTATTGTACCACTATATAAGGGTAAGGGAGATGTGCATGAGTGTTGTAATTCAAGAGGTATTAGTTTGTTGAGTGTAGTTGGAAAAGTGTATGGTAGAATACTGATTAATAGGATTAAGGATAAAACAGAGAATGCAATCTTGGAAGTACAGGGTGGTTTTAGAAGAGGTAGGGGTTGTATGAATCAGATTTTTACAGTTAGGCAGATATGCGAGAAATATTTAGCAAAAGGTAAGGAGGTGTATGTTGTGTTTATGGATCTGGAGAAAGCATATGATAGAGTTGATAGGGAAGCAATGTGGAATGTGATGAGGTTATATGGAGTTGGTGGAAGGTTGTTGCAAGCAGTGAAAAGTTTCTACACAGGTAGTAAAGCATGTGTTAGAATAGGAAAGGAGGTGAGCGATTGGTTTCCGGTGAGAGTGGGGCTGAGACAGGGATGTGTGATGTCGCCCTGGTTGTTTAACTTGTATGTTGATGGAGTGGTGAGAGAGGTGAATGCTAGAGTGCTTGGACGAGGATTAAAACTGTTAGGCGAGAATGATCATGAATGGGAGGTAAATCAGTTGTTGTTTGCGGATGATACTGTACTGGTAGCAGACACAGAAGAGAAGCTTGACCGACTAGTGACAGAATTTGGAAGGGTGTGTGAGAGAAGGAAGTTGAGAGTTAATGTGGGTAAGAGTAAGGTTATGAGATGTACGAGAAGGGAAGGTGGTGCACGGTTGAATGTCATGTTGAATGGAGAGTTACTTGAGGAGGTGGATCAGTTTAAGTACTTGGGGTCTGTTGTTGCAGCAAATGGTGGAGTGGAAGCAGATGTACGTCAGAGTGAATGAAGGTTGCAAAGTGTTGGGGGCAGTTAAGGGAGTAGTAAAAAATAGAGGATTGGGCATGAATGTAAAGAGAGTTCTATATGAGAAAGTGATTGTACCAACTGTGATGTATGGATCGGAGTTGTGGGGAATGAAAGTGATGGAGAGACAGAAATTGAATGTGTTTGAGATGAAGTGTCTGAGGAGTATGGCTGGTGTATCTCGAGTAGATAGGGTTAGGAACGAAGTGGTGAGGGTGAGAACGGGTGTAAGAAATGAGTTAGCGGCTAGAGTGGATATGAATGTGTTGAGGTGGTTTGGCCATGTTGAGAGAATGGAAAATGGCTGTCTGCTAAAGAAGGTGATGAATGCAAGAGTTGATGGGAGAAGTACAAGAGGAAGGCCAAGGTTTGGGTGGATGGATGGTGTGAAGAAAGCTCTGGGTGATAGGAGGATAGATGTGAGAGAGGCAAGAGAGCGTGCTAGAAATAGGAATGAATGGCGAGCGATTGTGACGCAGTTCCGGTAGGCCCTGCTGCTTCCTCCGGTGCCTTAGATGACCGCGGAGGTAGCAGCAGTAGGGGACTCAGCAGTATGAAGCTTCATCTGTGGTGGAAATGTGGGAGGTTGGGCTGTGGCACCCTAGCAGTACCAGCTGAACTCGGCTGAGTCCCTGGTTAGGCTGGAGGAACGTAGAGAGTAGAGGTCCCCTTTTTGTTTTGTTTCTTGTTGTTGTCGGCTACCCCCCAAAATTGGGGGAAGTGCCTTTGGTATATGTATAGGTGGAATCAGGTAAATCCTCCGTCAGTTGTTACAATCTATGGACATGTCGTCTGTGACATAGGCCAGAGGGTCCAGGTTGGGGGCTACATGACACTGTAGCTTGTGGTTAGATTCCGTGGCAAATAGATCTACTTGGAGACCCCAAACTTGTTGGCAGGTCCAATTGAATGATTTTTTGTCCAAGGACCATTCCGACTCCCGCGGAGGTGTCTTTGATAGTTCATCCTCGACCATATTTCTTACTCCCGCCAGGTGAACAGCTGACAGGTGCCAATGGTTCCTTGCTGCCATTGAAAAGATAGCTATCATCACTTGATTTATGTGACTTGATTTGGAACCTCCCCTGTTTATGCAGTGGACTATCACTTGGCTGTCTGATATGTTGTTTCTGTGACGAGGAAAGTCTTTTTAGAGTCGAGAAAACTGCCATGGCTTCTAGGATATTGATGTGCAGTTGTCGGAATGTCACTGACCACAACCCCTGGACCTTTTTGTATTGGGATTAGCTTCCCCAACCGCTTAGGGAGGCATCTATATGGATCACCAATGTTGACGGTGGGAATCATAAAGGTACTGAGTTAGCTAGGTTTTTTACCTTCGTCCATGGCTGAAGTCTTTTCCTTAGTGTTGGTGGAATCCGAGAAATTTTGTTTAGTTTAATTAATCTTTGAAAACAGATCAAAGATTATCTAAAGAAAGTATACTAAAAAGACAAAAATTTCCTTAAAATGACAATCCTTTTATCTTATAAAACTTAATACTTTGTAAGATAGTAATCACTTATCATTCTTTGTAGAAAAAGCAAGTCATACTCTAGCTTACGTCATGTGTCTGTGACGACATAGAGAAGGCGGGGTGTTTACCTACCGCCATCATGTTTTCGTTAGTTTAAAGTAGATTGAAAAAACTTCTAATCCTACCTTTTAAGCTATAACATAGCGATCAAATACCAAACAAAAACAAAATAAGCGAATGCCAGAAACCACATTTAGGAGTACATCACCAAGCTAACTGCTAAAATCCAGGTTAATCACGAGTGAACTCCAAACGATGTTGCCAGCAATGGCAGCAGAGAAAATCTGGTGAAGTATAGAATGGTTTGGCCTATCTCCCGTGAGGGCACTAGTGTACACCTGGCAACTCTATCTGCGATTGCCGCGAGTTTTTTAATTTCTGCCGGACGTCAGAGAATAAAGCTATTTTTATATAACCAGCGGGTAAGCTTAATGTTTAAAATTCATTTCTCCTAAACATATAGTATAATATTGTTATTTCTCTTAATGTATTGCCTTTCTACACTGGGCTACTTTCCCTGTTGACGCACTTTAGCTTGAAGCATCTTAGTTTTCCAACCAGGGTTGTAGCTTGGCTAGTAATAATAGAATTTGCATAATCAGTGCAATTTTTGTTTCATGCAATACAATGCATTAATTTCACCATTCTAATTTAATAAGAAATACACAAATAAGTAAATACAGTTGTTCCTTAACATTTAAGGTTAGGTAATAAAAAAATCTGTGAATATGTTTTCCATAATACTCATGGTCTCCCTACATCCCTATCTGATTAAATAAATTCTGAAAATTGGCGAATGCAAGTTCTTTACATGTTGGTGTTAGCGGGGAATGAACTGCATCATCCTGCAATGGTGTAGAAAACATGCAAATATTGTACCCAGTTATCATCTTCAGGAATTTACAGTTGTACCCGTTAATAATCAAATTCATGATACTGTAATCAAATTAATGAAATGTTATAGAGACAACTGTCTGCAAGTTGAAGTAAGTACAGTATATCTTGTAGTATGTAACAAAAACTAATATAATCAATATCAATTGCTTACCTCAGGACCCCATTCATGTGTCTTCACAACCACGACTGACCCATTTGAGACAGACTCCGCTGGAAAGCCATTCTTCATAAGGGCATAATCTTTATATACACTACCCGAATAGTAACCAGTGGCCTGGAAAATTTAGAAAGTGGTTAAATGATTTAAAACCTTTATGCTGTACAGTAACTTGTTTTTAGCTATTCTAAAAATAAGGAGAGCAAAGTGATGTGAATACCAAAGAAGCAAAGAATATCATAATTTTGGAGCATTTTACAAAACATGCATCAAGATCAAATTAATCAGCAGAGCCAAAGATTATTACTCTAATATGGATATGTAATAAAAATTTAATAGAAAATGAGTTCTTATTTTAATTTTACACTGTTAAACATCTTCAGCAATGTAATACAAGACTAGAAAAACTTGAAAAATCCTACTTCAGATTTTTCTTCAGTGTAAAAGATAACATCAACCTGAAAGGTTAGGTTATTACGTGTGTGAAGGGGGTCTTTATAAGATCTTTGTAAGATCTGCCATTGAACAAATGGCACCAAAGTGAAATTTTAGGAGGATTGCTTCATCCTAAGAAAGGCTTAGGATATATCTTTAAAGTTGCAGCTTGCCAGATTTAATTTTGGGGGACCAAGTACAACTCTCCCTTAGTGGGACACATTACAAGAAGTGCAGCTAGGATGTATGTTACTGTGTTATTGTTAGCAGTCTTTTACCTGGAAAGATTTTGCAAAAGCCTCACAGCTATTTCAAAATTCTTTAACCCTTTTACCCCCAAAGGACGTACTGGTACGTTTCACAAAACTCATCCCTTTACCCCCATGGACGTACTGGTACGTCCTTGCAAAAAACTGCTATTTTTTTTTGCATATTTTTGATAATTTTTTTGCGAATCTTCGGGCATTTTCCAAGAGAATGAGACCAACCTGACCTCTCTATGACAAAAATTAAGGCTGTTAGAGCAATTTAAAAGAAATATACTGCAAAATGTGCTTGAAAAAAATTAACCCTGGGGGTTAAAGGTTGGAAATTTCCAAATAGCCTGGGGGGTAAAAGGCTTAACAGGTACTGTAATTGATTTGATCAGGGGCAAGTACTATAGGGCCCCGGGGAAAAAATACTAATTGATATTGGCAACAAGAAAAGCTCGTCAAGTTTTACTGTTTTTCATTTTCAGTTACATTACAAATACTGTAATGTAAATTTTCAAAAGGCTTCTATATATCAAATTATATTACATAGCTACTCTAAGCACTAATAACTTCGTTTTTCCCATTAAAAATACAATTGTTCCTGCACAAATTCAAACTTTCATCCTTTTATAATAGATTGATTCAAGGGCCCCTAGAGGTGTCAGCAGTAGTCAGTGGCCCCCCCCCCCCCCCCTTCTGCTGATACACTGAACAATCACTTTGATTCTTGTCACTGACCATGGGCATCTGCTTAAACTTCGCAGCTTTAAAAATTCTTTCTCCTCTTTCCAAAGTACAAGTGCATGCCTGTCTATGCCGAAGGCAGACATGTTAACTTGCCCGGAACTGTTGGGGAAATGTGGCACTATCATGAGCAGCAGGAAGGTAGATTCTTATTCTTTATGCAGAGGGCACATTTGCCAGCTGAAAATCACCTGTAAGGCAGGCACATAGCAAAAGAACGAGGTGAAGCGAGAAACTTTCCCCCTTGGCTCATCTTCGAGGTCGAAGAAGTCAGCTACACTTCTTATTTCTTCCGCTAGTCGCTGACCTTTCTCCCTTTCCCTCGGTCTCTTTGGGAGGACAGTTGGGGAAGAGTGATGCCAATTTAATAAGTGGATGAATTTCGAGGCCGGGTGACTCCTATTTCCCCTAGTGAAAAAGAAGTGGCTCTCCCTTGGGAGGAGTAATCCTTAATAGATGTTCTGGTTGATGACACTATTCCATGCCTCAGGTCTTCCCTGGAATTACAAGACACTTCTACCAGAAAGCATTTAGCCTTGGAGCTCAATCTCTTCATTGGTAATAAGCCTTCCATCATCATTGTCCTTGACAATGAGCCTGTACCCAAGCTGCCAACTAACATTCCATACCCTGAGGGTTCCCCCAGAGAAGTGAGGAGCGAAAGGAGTTAGTTCTCCTTCTTGTAAGAGACAACGCCATTCGTCTCCGATTGATGAGCGTGCTCGTCCTCATATAATTGCAGAGCAGGACGCATCCTCCCTTCATGACCGTCTCCTGGCATGCAAAGAGAATGGACCATGACTCTTCTGTTTCTGATGAATGCGCTGCCTTGCACGTGTGCTCACCTTTGATGATCAACCCTGCCTCACCAGACCTTGTCTGCAGTCAGTGTGCTACTTCTCTAGCACTCTTGACACCAGAGCGCAGAAGACCTCCCACGACTCCATGAATTTGTCTATAGTACACACAACGATGGCACACTCTCACTCTGATGTGCTCATCAATAGCGCCCACAGGAGCTCTCGCGTTTCTATGAATTTGCCTATGACGAGCTCAACACTACCATGCACAGTTGTTATTGCGATCCTAAAAATTTGGTAAGGTGATCATCTAAAGTCCTGCCACCAGCTTTTTGGCAGAGGACTCTCATCCCTCTCCTCTGCCTCTGGACCCAGCTGTTTCAACCCTGGCTCCATCCATTTTGGCCGAGAAATTAGCCGCTCAACACATTATGGTCACTGTTTTGGAAACCTTGTACTGTACATTGAAGCCGTAGCAATGTTTACCCTGTAGGCAGGTTCCTGGTTGGACCACTGGTCAGGTACCGTGGGATACTTAGCCTCGAATCCAGACCTCTCCGATGCAGCGGAAGCTGTAGAATTTTTGGTTCACCAGGCAGCTAACCAGTGGGCCAACTGGATTCTAAAGAAGTGAGATGCGGTCACCTCTAAGTTCGTGAGGTAAATAAACAAGAGGAAGGTACTGAACCTCAGGCATTCTTTGCTTGAGGGTCCTTCTCTGTTTCTCTTAGAAAAGGTAGAACTGATGGTGGATAAATGAAGGCAATTCAACCAGAATTTGCTTCTCCATCAAGTACAGTAGTCTCTTTTAGGAGGTCTCGGCCTTCTGCCTCCAATAACCATACTAGGCCATCTCTGCTCTCTAGGCAAGCTTTCAGACCAGCCCTATATCAGAGACAAGTAGACATGACCCCAGAACCACATCATAGGCATCACGAAAGCCTTCCGGTTCTCATCAGACATTTAGCCAATGAAGGGTGGGGGGGGGGGGGGCAGCCAGAATTGTAAAGTGGCAATTCCCACACTCGGCAACCTCCATTGGGGAATGCCTGGCAGAGAAATGGATGAGATGGCAGTTTCATGGTCCAGAGCAGTGGACGTGCTTCAATTCGGATACCAGCCCTCACTCTCCCTTCATTCCAGCTCCGAAGACATGATCTTACTATCACCCATGAAGAAAGAAACAGGTTGCCCTTCAGTCAGAGGTGTAAACTATGCCGCTAAAGGGCTCTCTAAAATAAGTCCGAGACAAGTCTCCGGGCTTCTTCACCAGTCTGTTGTTTGGTTAAAAAAACACATGGGACTGGAGACCAGTAATAAACCTCTCAACCTTGAACGAATTCACCCACTAGACAATTCTGAATGTTACACCAAGCACATTCACACACCTTGAGGAAGAAAGACTATATTTCAACCGAGCTCAGGGACGCACATATCCAGATCCCCATAAATCATTCTTCAAGAAAGTATCTAAGCTTTGTCCTTAGGAGCAAAGTCTTTCAGTTCAAAGTATGTTGCTTGAGTTTTCCACTGACCCTCAGGTATTCACTTGTGTGCTAATGTTGGTGTAGGCATAGTCCCATGCCAACAGAATTTGTCTGATCCTGTACTTAGATAACTGGCTAATACTGAACTGGCGGTTTCAGAGCCCACTTTGCCACCAGCTTTGTTTTTTGTTATCTTGCGATTCTTACAAATCTGGAGAAGTTTAATCTTTCACTCAAGCACAGAATGATATAACTGGGCATGGACAAAGGCCCCCCAAAAAACCAAGTCACCTAAAGCGAATGCAAGCTACACATACACAGTAACCAGTCTCCCAAGAGTAAACAATGAAATAAATCAAAGAAAATTATGTTTATTTTATAGGTGATCCATACGCAAGTTATTATGCTCCGATTTCCCCAATACAAAGAAAATGGCCAGCACTAGAACATTTCTTAAGGTGATTTCCCGTTTCACTAGAAACATCCTGGTTAAGTTGAATTGTATTACAGGGTGTGATTTCGAACAGAAAATATATGTTTTCCTATAGTAAATAGCGAGACTTAACCGAATTTGAACCCCCGAGTTCCCACTGGGGGTCCCCCGTTATCGTAGGATATAGATATATATATATACTTCTGAAACTATTCATTTGCAAAGGGAACTAGTGTCATTTCCGAAGAGAGCGTAATTTTTCCCATTTGAAAAAGTAGTTTTTTTTCCTAGGTTACATTGCCCTGTAATACACTACAATAATACCACTGAGGTATCAAATATTAACCCCACATTGTCAGCATAAAAAGATGTTAGTCAAACTAAAGGAATGCATATTAGCCTAACCTAACATATGGTTTATCATCACGTCTATAGGTTAAACGGGGGATCGTCTATCTAATCACCCTTTACATCCCCTTAAGCTTTTCCCATTTATGAGGTCACTATTTCTTGTCAGTCTTACTAATAGTAATGTTAATTTAAATGCTTACACTTTGCAAAAGTTCGCATTTCTTACCTTAGGTACCGAATGAGATGCTATGCCAATAACATCATTGTTGCGTGGGGCCACTAGCAGTATTGCCAAATGGAAAATTTTCACGTGTTCTTTTCAAATTATGAAGGATTGATACAAATCTATGTTTTACTGAATAAAACACTTAGTATTGGAAAAAAATATATGCTAATGTTTTTTATATTTTCATTCAAGTTCATGTATTGTATTTCAATGATTCTCTGGTGAATTTAGGATCTCAATATCTGGCAACACTGTACACTGACACAAATTCTACTTTCCTTGGAAGGTTGTGTTTGGGATAGTTTAGTAAATACGAGAATCAGTTATTATTCGCCCATCTTGTGTTGATAGTTATGAGATTTTTCATTATAATCAGCCTTTAAATTTAAATACTTTAAAATAAAAAAAATCATCTTGAATGGGAGAGTAGAAGTCAAGAACACCAACATATGTCATGTAGGCCTACATCTTGTGTAAAGAACTGCCCCTGAATCACTTAACACTTTCGTAGGGCTGTACTTTATGTTCTTAGAGATTGAATGGTTTCTATATTAATCTTTTTTTTTTTATATTACAGTATATAGCATAGCTATCTATGTTTATATAGTAATTATATAGCGGTGTCTACGAACTGGAACACATACAATATATCTTTATTGACGAGACTTTTACCCGAGGGATACGGGTTAAAGTTTGGAGTCAAGTCTACTACTAATACTACTACTTCTACTGCTACTGCTACTGCTACTGCTGCTACTACTACTACTACTACTACTACTACTACTATAATTATTATTATAAAAATTAGTTTACCAACACCACAGTCATATTTCTAGAATTACAATGTTTGTGCATATAATCTGATTATAAATGAGGTGAAAGCTCTCCATAAAAAAAAAGTTTAGAGAAAATCATTGCATTGTAATGCAATGTAGGTCTAGTGACATTAACTGAAATTAAATTTTGATAAAACTGACAAAAGTTTAGACCCTAAACTAACCTGCTGCAAAAGATACCTCAGCCACGTGTTCCCCGACCCAGGAAATGAGACTAGGGCCGTAGGTGGCCCTGGGGGCACACGCCATTTGAGCTGCTGGCACCAAGGTAGCCTAGCCCCTCTTCCAACCCTTCTGGATGCCCAACTCCACGTTCCACGTGCCTGCAGGATGGATGGAAAGTGTTAGGATGGAAAGTGTTAGGCATAAAGACAAAAGCTTACACAGTATTGAGAATCCATGGGCTAATAATGAGGATAATGTTAACTTTTTGGAGTCCTTGGACGTATAGCATCCTACTTTTCCTACTAAGTTTGTAGCTTAGCTTATAATAATAATAATAATAATAATAATAATAATATATTTTTTTTTGTGACTGGAGAACAATGTCAGTCATAACAAATATAGTGAATTTAAGATATCAACTAGGGCAAAAAAGTAATATACATACATACATACATA
>NC_090726.1:46528175-46539937 GCF_036898095.1 Palaemon carinicauda | reverse complement strand
GGTTCTCACCATAGGTTTCCATTGTTTTCAAGTTTTGCCGCGCAAACTAGCGACTGTGGCAGGCGACTGTGGCTCTCTGTCGTTCATCCCCGCCACAGGCGTGGCGTGGCTTTGTGGCGCCACAAAGCCATAGCATCGTGTGGCGGGGATGTGGTCTCCCATAGGTTTCCATTGTTTTCAAGTTTTGCCGCGCAAACTAGCGACTGTGGCAAGCAACTGTGGCTCTCTGACGCTCATCCCCGCCACAGGCATGGCGTCAGCGTGGCTTTGTGGCGCCACAGAGTCGCTAGCGTGCTCCTGGTTATACATAAACATGCATGTGGAGTTGAGGTACTTAACATCATCAAACATTCATCAACTTTTGAAGCTCTTGAAGGACACAATATAACACTAAAGTGGTTACGTTTCATACAGTAGTATTGCATGCTAATGTACGCAACCCGTCAAAAATGATGGATGAATATTTAGATGGATAAGCACACGTGCAAACGCACACACAGATTTAACCCTTCTCGCCCCCTTCCCCCTTTACTAACTACAGCACGATTGTTTGGGCAAATTGTGGGAGATTGTTGTGTTACGTGTGGTTGCCGTTTAGCGTGACAGGAATATATATATATATATATATATATATTAAATATATATATATATATACAGTATATACTGTACATACATACATAATATAAATATACACATATGTATGTATATATACACATATTAAATATATATATATATATATATATGTATGTATACATACATACATACATCTATATATATATGTATGTATATATATACATATATATATATATATATATATATCCAGCCACTTGCTTTTTATCATATAGGGTAGATACTAGATTCAAAGGAAACCTAAAAGACGTAATAAGCAAAGCGATTAACCCATATTTTTTTTTTTTTTTTTTTTTACGGAATTCTGTTGAACCACCTTAGTCTATCCTGAAGTAAAGTTTCCACGTTATTTTCATTAAGGAAGATTTGTGTGCTACGCTACGAGTCAGGGAACGAGATATTTTTGAAGTTTGAAACATTGATGCAATTAACATTGTACCTCTGCCCTCTTCACAAGAGGAAAATAAAAACATAAGTTATGCGTAAGCGGTTGTGCTCTCTCTCTCTCTCTCTCTCTCTCTATATATATATATATATATATATCCACTCTCTCTGTATGCATATATATATATATATATACATATATATATATATATATTTATATATACAGTATATATATATATACATACATATATATATATATACATACATATATATATATATATATATATACACGTATATGCAATACATTTATATTTATACAGAGAGAGAGAGAGAGAGAGAGAGAGAGAGAGAGAGATATCCATGCTAGTATAAATATACACTACACACAATTGTTGGGATTTATTAAGTAACAACTCCTCTCTCTCTCTCTCTCTCCTCTCTCTCTCTCTCTCTCTCATTGTATACAATAATATCTTTCATGGAGTATTTCGGCCATTAAAACTTTTCCCAAAATCTTCGTTTCCATTTTATTATAAACCCACAAACAAAAGGCAAGACGAAGTCGAAGAGAAATCATTCGAACTGTTCAATGAATTACCCAAGTATTTTATTATTTCAATTTATTACCTACGCTATTATTATTATTATATTATTTTTATAATTATTATTATTATTATATTATTATTATTATTATTATCATCGTCATCATCATCATAACACGAGGAAGAGAAATAAGATAGAATACTTGGAAACTTTAAATAGAAATTTAAAATTGAACAAGTATAAGGAGCAGCGAGAGATTTCAGACCTCCTCCTATGAAGATTGTCAACATTTTACTGAAGTCTACGGACCAAGTTCTCCAATTTTCATATGTTGGCCGTCAAGTAATCTACTGTATAATAATAACGATGATAATAATAAAATAATAATAATAATAGTAATAATAATGAAAATAATAATAATAATAATAATGATAATAATAACGATGTTAATAACGATGATTATGACTATGATAGTAGTAATAATAATAATTATGATAATAATAATGATTAACCGGCGATGAAGTGTGAGACAGAGGTAGATGGAGAACGCTGACCAGAAACATCGACTCCACGTAAAAATGGGAAAAGATGCAGACAAAGAATAGTAATAATAATAATAATAATAATAATAATAATAATAATAATAATGATGATGATGATGACGATGAAGTAGTAGTAGTAATAATAATAATAATAATAATAAAAATAATAATAAATTAATCTAACAGACATTCTAACCACAACTGTTGCCTCTATGGTCCAATTCCTTTTCCTCCTGATGTTGTGCTTCCAGATTTTCCCGCGTTATCTAAGCAACAAAGAGCAGATTTTCCCGCGTTATCTTAGCAACAAAGAGCAGATTTTCCCGCGTTATTTAAGCAACAAAGAGCAGATTTTCCCGCGTTATTTAAGCAACAAAGAGCAGATTTTCCCGCGTTATTTAAGCAACACAGAGCAGATTTTCCCGCGTTATTTAAGCAACAAAGAGCAGATTTTCCCGCATTATTTAAGCAACACAGAGCAGATTTTCCCGCGTTATTTAAGCAACAAAGAGCAGATTTTCCCGCGTTATTTAAGCAACAAAAAGCAGATTTTCCCGCGTTATTTAAGCAACAAAGAGCAGATTTTTCCCGCGTTATTTAAGCAACAAAAAGCAGATTTTCCCGCGTTATTTAAGCAACAAAGAGCAGATTTTCCCGCGTTATTTAAGCAACAAATAGCAGATTTTCCCGCGTTATTTAAGCAACAAAGAGCAGATTTTCCCGCGTTATTTAAGCAACAAAAAGCAGATTTTCCCGCGTTATTTAAGCAACAAAAAGCAGATTTTCCCGCGTTATTTAAGCAACAAAGAGCAGATTTTCCCGCGTATTTTAAGCAACACAGAGCAGATTTTCCCGCGTTATTTAAGCAACACAGAGCAGATTTTCCCGCGTTATTTAAGCAACAAAGAGCAGATTTTCCCGCGTTATTTAAGCAACAAAGAGCAGATTTTCCCGCGTTATTTAAGCAACAAAGAGCAGATTTTCCCGCGTTATTTAAGCAACACAGAGCAGATTTTCCCGCGTTATTTAAGCAACAAAGAGCAGATTTTCCCGCATTATTTAAGCAACACAGAGCAGATTTTCCCGCGTTATTTAAGCAACAAAGAGCAGATTTTCCCGCGTTATTTAAGCAACAAAAAGCAGATTTTCCCGCGTTATTTAAGCAACAAAGAGCAGATTTTCCCGCGTTATTTAAGCAACAAAAAGCAGATTTTCCCGCGTTATTTAAGCAACAAAGAGCAGATTTTCCCGCGTTATTTAAGCAACAAAAAGCAGATTTTCCCGCGTTATTTAAGCAACAAAAAGCAGATTTTCCCGCGTTATTTAAGCAACAAAGAGCAGATTTTCCCGCGTTATTTAAGCAACAAAGAGCAGATTTTCCCGCGTTATTTAAGCAACACAGCAGATTTTCCCGCGTTATTTAAGCAACAAAGAGCAGATTTTCCCGCGTTATTTAAGCAACAAAGAGCAGATTTTCCCGCGTTATTTAAGCAACACAGAGCAGATTTTCCCGCGTTATTTAAGCAACAAAGAGAAGATTTTCCCGCGTTATTTTAAGCAACACAGAGCAGATTTTCCCGCGTTATTTAAGCAACAAAGAGCAGATTTTTCCCGCGTTATTTAAGCAACAAAGAGCAGATTTTCCCGCGTTATTTAAGCAACAAAGAGCAGATTTTCCCGCGTTATTTAAGCAACAAAGAGCAGATTTTCCCGCGTTATTTAAGCAACAAAGAGCAGATTTTCCCGCGTTATTTAAGCAACAAAGAGAAGATTTTCCCGCGTTATTTAAGCAACAAAAAGCAGATTTTTCCCGCGTTATTTAAGCAACAAAAAGCAGATTTTTCCAGCGTTATTTGAGCAACAAAAAGCAGATTTTCCCGCGTTATTTAAGCAACAAAAAGCAGGTTTTCCCGCGTTATTTAAGCAACAAAAAGCAGATTTTCCCGCGTTAGTTAAGCAACAAAAAGCAGATTTTCCCGCGTTATTTAAGCAACAAAAAGCAGGTTTTCCCGCGTTATTTAAGCAACAAAAAGCAGATTTTCCCGCGTTAGTTAAGCAACAAAAAGCAGATTTTCCCGCGTTATTTAAGCAACAAAAAGCAGATTTTCCCGCGTTATTTAAGCAACAAAAAGCAGATTTTCCCGCGTTATTTAAGCAACAAAAAGCAGATTTTCCCGCGTTAGTTAAGCAACAAAAAGCAGATTTTCCCGCGTTAGTTAAGCAACAAAAAGCAGATTTTCCCGCGTTATTTAATCAACAAAAAGCAGATTTTCCCGCGTTAGTTAAGCAACAAAAAGCAGATTTTCCCGCGTTATTTAAGCAACAAAAAGCAGATTTTCCCGCGTTAGTTAAGCAACAAAAAGCAGATTTTCCCGCGTTAGTTAAGCAACAAAAAGCAGATTTTCCCGCGTTAGTTAAGCAACAAAAAGCAGATTTTCCCGCGTTAGTTAAGCAACAAAAAGCAGATTTTCCCGCGTTAGTTAAGCAACAAAAAGCAGATTTTCCCGCGTTAGTTAAGCAACAAAAAGCAGATTTTCCCGCGTTAGTTAAGCAACAAAAAGCAGATTTTCCCGCGTTAGTTAAGCAACAAAAAGCAGATTTTCCCGCGTTATTTAAGCAACAAAAAGCAGATTTTCCCGCGTTATTTAAGCAACAAAAAGCAGGTTTTCCCGCGTTAGTTAAGCAACAAAAAGCAGATTTTCCCGCGTTATTTAAGCAACAAAAAGCAGGTTTTCCCGCGTTATTTAAGCAACAAAAAGCAGATTTTCCCGCGTAATTTAAGCAACAAAAAGCAGGTTTTCCCGCGTTATTTAAGCAACAAAAAGCTATAATAACCAACTCGTTCCGACCCATCTACCGCGCAAAATAAACAATACGCGTCTGAATGCACTTGGCACACGTCAATAATTGTTTCTATTCTCGAGCGTACATCTTCTTTAAACGTCATTCTGGTATTTCATTGTAGTCCTTAGCAGGGTTGCCAGGTTGGCCTTTTATGGCTAGAAATATCCAGATTTGGCTTTTTTTGGGCAGAAAATTCAAAATTAGCCTTGCCTTTTTTAGCCAGAAAACTTCAAAATTGGCCTTTTTTCCGTGCTAGATACCAAAATTTGGCCTTTATATAAAATTGGTTAGCCTTAAGTAATATAGTAAGGTTGGCCTTTTTTCTTGCTAGAAAAATCCAAATGTGGCCTTTTTTGGCCAGAAAACTTTAAAATTGACCTTTTTTGGCCAGAAAACTTCAAAATTGACCTTTTTCCGTGCTAGATACCAAAATTTGGCCTTTTTAAGAAATCGGTGGGCCTTAAATGATATATTTTCGGCCTTTTTCTACTATGAGGTTGGCCTTTTAAAGCTGAGTTGATCAGAAGTTGGAAAACATGGCAACCATGCTCCCCAGCAGGGTTGTCAGGTTGGCCTTTTTTCTTGCCAGAAAAAATCCAAATGTGGCCTTCTTTGGCCAGAAAACTTCAAAATTGGCCTTTTTTTGCGCTAGATACCAAAATTTGGCCTTTTTTTAAAAATTGGTTAGCCTTGAATACATTTTCGGCCTTTTTTTTACGATCAGGTCGGCCTTTTATAGCTGCAGTTGGCTTTTTCTCATTTGGAAAACCTGGCAACACTGCTCCCCAGTCCACCAAGGGGTAAAACAATAGGCAATTAAAACACAAAGGTAAAGGCGAGCGACGCGTGTCTTTTGTTTACTGATTAAGCTGTCAATAAATGAGGAAATAGAATCGCCGAATACATAATTCCGCAGCGGCACTTCAGCGGAAAATTCCTCGAAATGAGATTCCGCGTCTGTTTGATCTCATCTGAACAGTGCAATGGGAGATTACCTTCGCTTTATTGTTATAGTGCCATAGCCTTTGTACCATGGTCTTCCACCGTCTTGGGGTAGAGTTCTCTTGCTTGAGGTTATACTCGGGCACACTATCCTATCTTATTTCTCTTCTTCTTGTTTTTGTTAAAGTCTTTATAGCTTAAATAGGAAATATTTATTTTAATGCTGTTACAGCTCTTAAAATATTTTATATTTTCCCTTGTATCCTTTCCTCACTGGGATATTTTTCCTGTTGTGGCCCCTGGGCTTATAGCATCCTGCTTTTCCAGCTAGGGTTGTAGCTTACAAGTAATAATAATAATAATAATAATTTGAAATATATTTTGTAAATTTTGAATAGAGTAAAACTTTCGCCTCTTTTTTTCATGAAGCAAGAGTCCGTTTATAATGCAGTTTTTTTTTTTTTTTTGTTACAGAACTTTACTGAAAAAAAAAATAAGGACTGAAATTATTTTGCAAATTTTAAAATTTTGAATACAGCAATGACAGAATAAAACGTTCGTCTCGCTTTTCTTGAAGCAAGAGCCCGTTTATTATGTATTTTTATTGGCTAAAGAATTTTGTTATAACAATTTATTGGAAAAAACATAGTATAGTTTTTGGAAAATATTTTTTTGTAAATTTGGAATTTTGCCTCATTTTTCTAAAACCAAGAGCCAGTTTATTGTGTATTTTGGTTACAGAACTTTGTTACAGAACTTCACTGGAAAGACATAGTTTTTGAAAAATATTTTGTAAAATTTGAATATAGCAATGACAAAAATATTCCCTTGAAAGATGTAATTACCAGAAAATATACAGCGCATCTCAGTAAATGCAAAACAATTACAATAATTAATTAGTAATGAAAAAGTAAAAAAAAAATATTAACAAATGAAAAGCTAAGTAGTTATTTGGCTGCATTCTATAAAAGTTTTTTTTTTTTTTTATTCATAATGACATAGCGCAGACAATTCCATTTTGTATGTGGCCTGTGGCACCCTAGCAGTACCAGCCAAATTCGGCTGAACCCGTCGTCAGGCTGGGAGGAGCTAAGAGAAGAAAACCGCTGAGGTAGCAGCAGTAGGGGAGTATATGAAGCTTTCTTTTATGGTGGATAACGGGAGAGGGTGGGCTGTGGCATCCTAGCTGCACCAGCCAAAACTCGGCCGAATCCCTCGTCAGGCTGGGAGGAGCTAGGAGAGGAAAAGCCCCCTTTTGTTCCTTTGTTTAGGCCGGGAGCACACCAGCGACTCTGTGGCGCCACAAAGCCACGCCACGCCTGTGGCGGGGATGAGCGACAGAGAGCCACGGTCGCTTGCCACAGTCGCTAGTTTGCGCGGCAAAACTTGAAAACAATGGAAACCTATGAGAGACCACATCCCCGCCACACGATGCTGTGGCTTTGTGGCGCCACAGAGTCGCTAGTGTGCTCCCGGCCTTAATATCGGCTACGCCCCAAAATTGGGGGAAGTGCCTTCGTAAATAGATAGATAGAATGGCAAAATAAAAGACTGCATAAACTTAACATGGCCTGTTCAAAATCTCCGTCAATATTAGCTTTCTAAAAATAACATCTTTTTGATAGACGGCTTTGGAGGTTGAATAAAGAGAATGACGATTATAATCCAGGATTTGCACGTATTGTTCTACCTCACCCCTGTCAAACTGGGTTGTCACATGAGAGAGAGAGAGAGAGAGAGAGAGAGAGAGAGAGAGAGAGAGAGATTCAAAGTTTTTTTTTTTAAATCTTGAGCAAGTGAAGAAGGCAAATTCTCGTCACCTTTAATTTCATGTTTTAAGCAATCATATGAGAGAGAGAGAGAGAGAGAGAGAGAGAGAGAGAGAGAGAGAGAGAGATGGTCTTCCGTCGTTTCAAGATAATAATAATAATAATAATAATAATAATAATAATAATAATAATAATAATAATAGAATAGTCTTACGTCGTTTTAAAATAATAATAATAATAATAATAATAATAATAATAATAATAATAGAATAGTCTTACGTCGTTTTAAAATAATAATAATAATAATAATAATAATAATAATAATAATAATAATAATAATAATTTCATCCGACAAAGGGCCTTAAAATATAGATTTTCACAATTACAATTTATCTATTTGATTGACTTATTATATCAACAACCATAAAAGCAACAGTTTTCTAGTATACCTACGGAGCTGAACTTGTCCTAAACCTGCATAATCAAATTTACATCCTATCTATCTCTATTTTGTATTCAAAGGTCAAGCAAGGACAAAACGAATTTTTTGCTACCCCATGCGACTCTTAGCGACTTGTTATGTTCAAACCTGTTTTGCCTAAACCTACTTTTTTCAAAGCTTATTCTTTCCAAACAGATCACGAATACAAACATAGATTTTTTTTACGCATTTTCTCAAAGTCAGACACGTCACATAAACATTCAGATAAAACAGGAATCTGAATTATTATTATTATTATTATTATTATTATTACTTGCTAAGTTACCGCCCTATAGTCATTTTTTTAGCGAGGCAGATTTTCCATTCCTCACTGGGCTATTTTACTTGTTGGAGCCCTTAGGCTTATTGCATCCTGCTTCTCCAACTATAGTCAAATTTTTTTTAGCGAGGCAGATTTGCACCGACTCGCAGCGGTGCCCTTTTAGCTCGGAAAAGTTTCCTGATCGCTGATTGGTTGCACAAGATAATTCTAACAAATTAGCGATCAGGAAACTTTTCCGAGCTAAAAGGGCACCGCTGGGAGTCGGTGTAAATCTGCCTCGCTAAAAAAAATTGGCTATAGTTGGAGAAGCAGGATGCAATAAGCCTAAGGGCTCCAACAAGTAAAATAGCCCAGTAAGGAATGGAAATAAAGGAAACAGATAGAATAGTGTGCCCACGTGTACCCTCAAGCAAGAGAACTCTACCCGAGACAGAGGAAGACAAGGTACGGAGGCTATGGCCCTACCCAAGACTAGAAAACAATGGTTTGATTTTGAAGAGTCCTTTTCCTAAGAGAGCTGCTTACCATAGCTAAAAGAGTCTCTTCTACCCTTACCAAGTGGAAACCTCTGCTGTTACGATGCCAGATAATATCTACTAATCAATCAATCAATCAATTATTATTATTATTATTATTATTATTATTAATTGCTAAGCTACAACCCTAGTTAGAAAAGCAGAATGCTATAAGCCCAGGGGCTCCAACAGGGAAAATAGCTCAGTGAGGAAAGGAAAGAAGGAATAAATATATATTTTAAGAATAACATTAAAATAAATATCTCCTATATAAACTATAAAAACTTTAACAAAACAAGAGGAAGAGAAATTAGATAGAATAGTGTGCCCGAGTGTACTCAAGCAAGAGGAAAGTAGCCACTGGAGTATTATAGTACAGTACTATTTAATTAATCAGTAAAAGAAGATAATCAGAAGTGTCTGTTTCTATACTAATCGGTCCATTATTTCCAATACCTGAGAGCAAGTGGGTCTAACCGCTTTCAAACACCTCCAGCCTTTCAGTCCGCATAATCTAATCACCTTAAGGAAAGATAATGAAAGATCACGAAACAGAACAGAAGTTCACATGACTTCAGTCTCCATTTTGCTAGGAACTGGTACATCCAAGTAAACAACAACAACAACAACAACAACAAAAACAACAACAACAAATGCAGCCATTTCTAGTCCACTGCAGGACAAAGGCCTCAGACAAGCCAATTCACATCTGGCTTTTGGTCAGTTTTCATCACCACGCTTGCCAGAGCGGATTGGTGATGGAGGGAGATTTTTCGTCGGATCGCTCACAGCAAACCAATCTAGTATAGGTGGCTCTAACTAGTACAGCTTTGTTGATCATGGTGATGCGCAAACCCTTTTCTCCACGTTAAGGTATCCTCATTCAGAAACATCACAATATATATATATATATATATATATATATATATATTACATATATATATATATTTATATATATATGTATATATAGATATATATATATATATATATATATATATATGAAATTACAATTCATAATGTAGGACGGAGTTATATCTTATGTAGTCAAAATAACAATAATGACTATACCAAGTCATGAATAAAGATAATTCTCAATGAGAGAGAGAGAGAGAGAGAGAGAGAGAGAGAGAGAGAGATCCATTCCAGGAACGTGTCCTGGAAGGCAAGAGGTAATCGACCGTGTCTCACTGGATTCCACATGACACCAACACCTCAAAAATTATCATTTTCTTTCAGCCATGCAAGACATAGTCCTGATTCACTCTATCCTTTTTTCTTTATTTCCAAAATCCCAAGTGTGAATTTATTACGTTGTAGATTTTTGTTTTTGCCTTCGCCAAAATCTTAAGGGTGTGTATTCCCAGTGAGGAAAGGAAACAAAGAATAATAATAATAATAATAATAATAATAATAATAATAATAATAATAATAATAACAAGTATGGAATGATATGACCGTAATTTGACCTCATTTTCGAGTGATTATGTTTTGGATTGTAAAATGTTTTTATCTTTTTTTTCTGATGTCACTCTAGTTTAGACAAATATATTTTTTCTCACTGTGTCAATATTTTTAGTCAAACATTTTTTTTTCTCTGTCTTGGAGACCCATCGATTTAGTTGTCAAACATCTTTAAGTCTCTTAAGCTTTTCAAAAGATGATATCATATATTGTTAACTTATTCTCATCATTTATTTCCTTATTTCCTTTCCTCACTATGCTATTTTTCCCTGTTGGAGCCCTTGGGCTTATAGCATCTTGCTTTTCCAACTAGGGTTGTAGCTTGGCTAGTAATAATAATAATAATAATAATAATAATAATAATAATAATAATATTTATATTATCAATTATCTTATTGAGACAAAACACTTCTGAAAGTATCCTAACTTACTTAAGTGTATTACAAAAGGGAATTTTCAAATTCTAGGAAAAGAACACTCTAACATCAAACCATTGTTCTCTAGTCTTGGGTAGTGCCATAGACTCTGTACCATGGTCTTCCACTGTCTTGGGTTAGAGTTCTCTTGCTTGAGGGTACATTTAGCCATACTGTTCTATCTTATTTCTCTTCCTCTTGTTTTGTTAAAGTTTTCATAGTTTATACATGAAATATTTATTTCAATTGTTATAGTTCTTAAATATTTTATCTTAATTGTTAATTAATTCTCTTACTTCCTTGTTTCCTTTCCTCACTGGGCTATTTTCCCTGTTGGAGTCCCTGGACTTATACTATCTTGCTTTTCCAACTAGGGTTGTAGCTAAGCAAGTAATAATAATAATAATAATGATAATAATAACAACAACAACAACAACAACAACAACAATAATAATAATAACAATAATAATAATAATAATAATAATAATAATAATAATAATAATATCTAGCAAGCTAGATCCATGGTATTTTGATCTTCAACCTGGTCATGGCGTAAAACTGTTTCATTATTTTCTTTACTGCAATGCAATAAAATGTAACATATTTCAAAGGAATATCCGACCCTCTATCGCTTAATAATAATTAGTGCAACATCCTATCTCATTTTCATTCTTGGCAAAATTACTTTTTTGTACGAATAGGGTTTTATAGCCATAAAAATCACAATTTATAGATTGTTTGTGTGGAGGATTTTTACTCATTTCGATTAATTTGAGAGAGAGAGAGAGAGAGAGAGAGAGAGAGAGAGAGAAGATGGTGATAATTTAGAAATAAAAGCCATCATTTCTAAACTAAAACTCGGTGTGAGAGAGAGAGAGAGAGAGAGAGAGAGAGAGAGAGAGAGAGATGGTCATAATTTAGAAATAAAGCCATCATTTCTAAATAAAAAAAT
>NC_090726.1:46505675-46520675 GCF_036898095.1 Palaemon carinicauda | reverse complement strand
GATTTAGATATAAGCCTATAGGCCTAATAATACATAAATTACTCTGGACAATGAAGAAGATGCTTGGGGGCGAACACGAAATTGAAGTAGGCCTAATAACGGTTCAAAATTAAAAATGAGTTTCAATGACCTTAATAAAATACATTTAGATCTAAGCCTATAGGCCTAATAATACATAAACTACTCTGGACAATGAAGATGTTTCAGGGGGATGGGGTGAACACGAGGTGAACACGATATTAAAATAAGCCTAATAACAGTTCAAAATTAAAAATGAGTTTCAATGACCTTATCAATAAATTATTCAATAAATCAACCTGGTTTTTCGGGATATATTTTCTCTAGCTAAACACAAGTTATCGAAAAAATGTATGTGACCTTTAAAGTTTTTATTTTTTTTTTTTTACGATAAAGACCACTTTCAAAAATAAAGAATAAATGAACTTGGTTTTTCAGAATATATTTCCTCTAGTTAAACACATACTATTCTAGAAATCTAATAGAATAAAGGACTTCGGGGCATCTACATAAACCCATTAATTATACAACTTGACCTTTGACGGATTATGAAAGGTCAGCTAATGCCTCTCTTGACATTACCCTCTGTTTCCTATAAAGACCACAGCTTTAACGGACCCATTAGGGACCAGTGAGACAAGTGATCCAACCGTTGTTAACTTAAGTACGACCACACCCAAACGAATGAAACTGTTTCCCATTTTACGGCCCATCAACGCATGAGCCCGTGCTTTACATAAGGTCAAGCAAGCAAGTGTTCAATTATTATTATTATTATTATTATTATAATTATTATTACAAGCTAAGCTATAACCCTAGTTGGAAAAGAAAGGTGCTATAAGCCCAAGGGCTCCAACAGGGAAAAATATCAAAGTGAGGAAATAATCAAACAGTACGCCTTTTAAACAGGGAAACAAAGATAGCCTTAGTATATACAGGACAAGCTCATTGGTATTGTACTAACCGTGTGTCACACAATTGTACATAATTCCTTTTGTATATATTATGCTTGTATCTTCGCTTTTCCCTCGCAATAAAACGAACATGAAAATTCATGTTTGCTGTTTTGCTCTGTAACATTGTCTGTCTCTTGAACATGTTATGTCCTGTTGCCTTGAGGTTTTGTATATAAAGGAGAGTGTTCTATAATAATATAACTCAGTTGATTGCATCCTGCCTTTGAGTTCACAACCCTCTCTCGGCTCCGTCACAGTATGAAGCTGAAGCTTCACTTTCAAAAGGTGCCAAATGGGAAAAGACTTAAAGCTTAAAGGTCTAAAGGCGCTCATGAATGGCAGAGGCAAGAGACAGTGACACTGTCCTACCAAGCAGGACAATGCCCTAGAGACTGACCATATTATGATCAGTGCCCAAACCCCCTCTCCATCAAAGCTAGGACCAAGCAGGGCAAGGCAATGGCTGCTGATGACTCAGCAGATAGACCTACAGGCTCCCCCAAATCCCCCAACCTTAGCTCACAAGGATGGTAAGGTTGCAGATACTAAAGTAACCAATGAGTCTGAGCGGGAATCGAACTCCTGATAAACACCAGGCAGAGACGTTACCAATCAGGCCACAACAACCCTAAACAAGAAGAATTGTGAGACTGAGGGAAATGCTAGGATGTTCTTCCACACGCGTCTGTTTATGATCTTTGTATGTCAGTCTATAACGACACATTTTCGTAGCTCGTGCTTCCATCGTCTTCTTTTACATACTCTTGCTTTGTTTGCAATCTCCAGGGACTCCATTCTCTTTTTCTTTTGTCCATCTGTTATCGGTCATTCTCATCATATACCTGCCCATGTCCATTGCTTTTTCTTACATGTTAGAATATCCTCTATTTTATTTTTATCTAGTATCCATGTTGCTCTTTTTCTGTGTCTAAGTGTCTTTCCAATGGTCTTTGAGTTATAATTAGCTTATGTTCTAATGCTTTAATAAGGCTCTAGGATTCTGATGCACAAGTTAATACCGGTAGGATCATTTTACTTTCATAATCTTAAATTCTTTACTAAAGCTCCCCATCCCGTTTTTATCCTTCTTTTAATTTCGGTCTCGTGTCCTGGGGAAACACTTACTGTCTGTACTAAGTATATATAATCATTAACAACCTCTAGAGTTTCGTTCATAAACATTATTTGTTGTTTCTCTGTACATTCATTAAGCAATATCTTAGTTTTACTCATATTTATTTTCAGTCCTACATTTCTGCTTTCTCTATATAAATCCTCTATCATCTTTTGCAATTCTCCCGAGCTTCACTAAACAGAACTATGTCATCTGAAAATCTTTTTTCCCAGTAATGTTAATTCCTGCAATTCACAATCTAAATTCTTAAAAACTTCTTATATAAAAAAAAATTCTAGTACCAACCAGATCACGACTACCTTAAAGCACCATCAAGGGTAAAAACGGCATTGATTATTGAGCAGTTTGCAGGCAAAGCTGCACTGACAAGGCAGCTTTCCGTTGTATCACAGTTATATGTACTTTTTATTCATCTCCACACACACACACACACACACACACACACGCACGCACACACACATTTTCTTACCTTTTTTCTTCTTTTCCGCACGAACCTTTAACTCGAGCAAAGCTGAACTCACAAATGTAAAAGATGAATATTTCCTTGATTTTAAGGAGAGCTACTCTCTCTCTCTCTCTCTCTCTCTCTCTCTCTCTCTCTCTCTCTCTCTCTCGAATCTTTAACTCGAACACAGGTGAAATCACAAATGTAAAAGATGAATATTTCCTTGATTTTAAGGAGAGCTACTCTCTCTCTCTCTCTCTCTCTCTCTCTCTCTCTCTCTCTCTCTCTCTCTCTCGAATCTTTAACTCGAGCAAAGCTGAACTCACAAATGTAAAAGATGATTTCCTTGATTTTAAGGAGAGCTACTCTCTCTCTCTCTCTCTCTCTCTCTCTCTCTCTCTCTCTCTCTCCTCTCTCTCTCTCTCTCTCTCTCCTTAAAATTCTTACGAAGTCCTAATGATTGAGGTTTAGTTTATTTCCTCCTATTGAAATTACTGGTCGTAATTGCTAGGAGTTCCTTCTGTCCTTTCTGAGTGGTGATACATTAACGCATTGAAAGGGTTTTATGTATCGCCATGATCAGCCAAGCTGTACTAGACTGGGGCATCCCTACTAGGTTGGTTTGCTATGAGGTGATGAAAATGGCCAAACCCCAGACATGAATAAAGACATGTCTAAAGCTTTTGTCCTGCAGTGGACTAGAAACGGCTGCATTTGTTGTTTTTGAAGAGTTCTTTCTGTAATTTTGTAATGGGATAACAACAATAATAATAATAATAATAAACAAAAATTATGATAATGATGATAATGATGAATATAAAAATAATGATAATGGAGAGGCTGCATTTATTGTCATTTTGCAGATAGTATACAATGAAAATAATAATGATTATAAATATAATGATGATGATGATGAAACCAACGGCATATACAAAGAAAGCTCATTCCATCTTTACAAAATGCAACGTCTATTCAGCGTCTAAAGCCGCACTCTTCATTAGACCAAGAATTCCACGGGTTCTTCGTACACTGAATAATTAACTATCGTACACATGGAAAACAGCATCACACACATCCACTTTACCTCTTGAAGTCAGACTCTTTCTATGTATGAAAAACTTTTGGAGTTATTATTATTTTTATTATGATTATTAGCCAAGCTACAACCCTAGTTGGAAAAGCAAGATGCTATAAGCCCAAGGGCTCCAACAGGGAAAAATAGCCCAGTATTATTATTATTATTATTATTATTATTATTATTACTAACCAAGCTACAACCCTAGTTGGAAAAGCAAGATGCTATAAGCCCAAGGGCTCCAACAGGGAAAAATAGCCCAGTATTATTATTATTATTATTATTATTATTATTATTATTATTATTATTATTACTAGCCAAGCTACAACCCTAGTTTACAAGCAAGATGCTATAAGCCCAAGGGCTCCAACAGGGAAAAATAGCTCAGTGAGAAAAGGAAATAAGGAAATAAATAAATGATAAGAATAAATTGATATATCATTCTAAAAACAGTAACAGCGTCAAAACAGATATGTCCTATATAAACTATTAACAACGTCAAAAACAGATATGTCATATATAAACTATAAAAAGACTCACGTCAGCCTGGTCAACATAAAAACATTTGCTCCAACTTTGAACTTTTGAAGTTCTACTGATTCAACTACCCGAATAGGAAGATCATTCCACAACTTGGTAACAGCTGGAATAAAACTTCATCATCATCTCCTCCTACGCCTATTGACGCAAAGGGTCTCGGTAATATTTCGCCAGTCGTCTCTCTCTATACTTCTCAATACTTCTCCATTCATCATCTCTTACTTCGCGCTTTATAGTCCTCAGCCATGTAGGACTAGGTCTTACAACTCTCACAAGGAACTGGCTATCCTTTGCTGTATCTAGGCAATGAATCCTCTTTGGATTTAGTCAGTTGTGGAAAGAGAAGATGGTGTAATATACTGTTACTAATTGCTTTATGGTGTAAGAGAGGCCAGGGACAGTTACATTGCCCTAACAAGCAGGACAATGCCCTAGAGACTGACCATATTATGATCAACGCCGAAGCCCCCTCTCCATCAAAGCCAGGACCAAGCAGGGCAAGGCAATGGCTGCTGATGACTCAACACATAGACCTATAGGCTCCCCCAAATCCCCCAACCTTAGCTCACAAGGATGGTTAGCTTGCAGATACTAAAGTAACTAATGAGTCTGAGCGGGACTCGAAAGGAAAAGGAAAAAACCGTATAGTTGTAGTATGAAGTAAAATTTAAGAGGTTGAACAACGAGACAGAAGAATGTAGGCCTAACTGAGAAGCGAGTATACAATACATCTCTCTCCCCATTAATCTCTCTATATGTCTCTGTCTACTCCTATCTTTATAACCTAAGGATTCCGGTGGCCTATTGGAAAAGTCCCTCCTTGGCGTTCTGCTGGACTGGGGTTCGAATCCCGCTAAAGCTTGGTAGCTTTATGTAGTATCTGTAACCTCATTATCCTCGTAAGCTAAGGATGTGGGGTTTAGGGGAGCCTATAGGTCTACCTGCTAAGTCATCAGCAGCCATTGCCTGGCACTCCCTGCCTGTCCTAGTTTGGCTGGAGAGGTGGCTTGGGCGCTGATCATATGGATATATGGTCAGTCTCTAGGGGATTGTCCTGCTAACAAGGCAATTTTACTTTCCCTTGCCTCTGCCATTCATAAACGGATTTTGACAAAGCTATACTAGTCAGGACCACCCATACTAGGTTGGTTTGCTGTGAGTGATCAGACGAAAGTCTCCCACCTTCACCAAACCTAGACTTGAAATGACATTTTTGAGGTGTTTGTACTACAACAGACTAAAATGGCTGCATGTGTTGTTGTTGTAGTTGTATAGTATATAAATATCAATATTCACTAACTTCACTGATAGAACGACCAGAGATAACACCGGAAGAATACTGTATTATTATTATTATTATTATTATTATTATTATTACAAGCTAAGCTATAACCCTAGTTGGAAAAACATGATGCTAAAAGCCCAGCGGCTCCAACAGGGAAAATAGCCCAGCGAGGAAAGGGAATAATAGAAGTAATTAACAATTAAAATATTCTAATATATAAACTATATAGAATAGTGTGCCCGAATGTACCCTCAAGCAAGAGAACTCTACCCCAAGACATTGGAAGACCATGGTACGGAGGTTATGGCACTACTCAAGACAAGAGAACAATGGTTTGATTTTGGAGTGTCCTTCTCCTAGAAGAGGTGCTTATCATAGCTAAAGGGGCTCTTCTAGCGTTAGCAAGTGGAAAGTAGCCACTGAACAATAACAGTGCAGTAGTTAACCTTTATTATTATTAATATTATTACTATTGTTAGTATTACTACTAGCTAAGCTACAACCCTAGTTACAAAAGCAAGATGCTATAAGCCCAAGAGCTCCAACAGGGAAACAAGTTGCATCTAATGTCTATTATTTAATAAGACTAACACTACATTTGCTTCCAAAAGTTGAAAAATAATTTTATTAATATTTCTAAATCAGTGGGATTTCAAAAGTTCAAATTTGGTGCATAGTCCTAAGTCCATGAACATAAGCCTATCCATTTTGTCTCGTTTCATTTGTTACCTACTTATTTATTTATTTTCTTTTTACATATATTGATTTACTTGATATCATATCTATTATCGTTCATTCTTTACTTCTCCATTAATATTCCGTACAGGGTAGTACTAATTAAAACAGTAAAAATATAATTATTACTGATATCAATAATAATCGCCATAATATCTTCAACATCAGCTCTTCACTATCTAATATAAGCAAACTCTCCTCAGTAGACTATTTAAAAATTACCTAAATTTACCAAGCAAGCTTTCATTGCATAGCATGGTCTTCCACTATCTTGGGTTAGAGTTCTCTTGCTTGAGGGTACACTCGGGCACACTGTTCTCTCTAGTTTCTCTTCCTCTTGTTTTGTTAAAGTTTTTATTGTTTAATTAGGAAATATTTATTTCAATGATTTTACTGTTCTTAAAATATCTTATTTTTCCTTGTTTCCTTTCCTCACTGGGCTATTTTCCCTGTTGGGGCCCCTGGGGTTATAGCATCCTGCTTTTTCAACTGGGGTTGTAGATTAAAATTTAATAATAATAATAATAATAATAATAATAATAATGGCCATAAGTAAACAGAGAACAAAAAGACTAAGATAGAACAATAAACAGATGAGCGGCCATAAAATAAATAAAAACATATGGGCACTAATATATGGTTGAGAAAGGTGAGAGACACTTGAAAGTGTCATTATATATTCGCCTTGAGACTACTAATCATGTTTCCCCTCTCTCTCACTCTCACTCCCTCTAAACTCTCACTCTCTCCGGTCCCCTCTCACATAGACAAACAATAACGAGTGGTAACAGGACCCGCTCTTTCCTCAGATACATTCTCTCTCTCTCTCTCTCTCTCTCTCTCTCTCTCTCTCTCTCTCTCTCTCTCTCATGTGACTAGACTTCACCCTTTCCCTCAGACACACTCTCTCTCTCTCTCTCACATGTGACTACAGACTTCACCCTTTCTCTCTCTCTCTCTCTCTCACATGTGACTACAGACTTCACCCTTTCTCTCTCTCTCTCTCTCTCTCTCTCTCTCTCTCATGTGACTAGACTTCACCCTTTCCCTCAGACACACTCTCTCTCTCTCTCTCTCTCTCTCTCTCTCTCTCTCTCTCTCACATGTGACTACAGACTTCACCCTTTCTCTCTCTCTCTCTCACATGTGACTACAGACTTCACCCTTTCTCTCTCTCTCTCTCTCTCTCTCTCTCTCTCTCTCTCTCTCGTGTGACTAGACTTCACCCTTTCCTCACTGTATTTCTCTCTCTCTCTCTCTCTCTCTCTCTCTCTCTCTCTCTCTCTCTCATGTGACTACAGAATTCAACCTTTCTCTCACTGTATTTCTGCTTGGAAACACAAAAGGAAATGAATTTTCAATAGACCGAATTAAAAAAAGCAAGAGAGACGGGAGAGGCATCTGTGAGACCATGAATATTCTATTAATGAAAAAGAAACTGGCAATACAAAAAAGGAAAAAAAATCATAACATCATTATTCAAAAAATGGATGTGAACGCTTCTAATATCCATGTTGCAAAGAGTACGTGGGTTACATTTGCATGAGAGAGAGAGAGAGAGAGAGAGAGAGAGAGAGAGAAGAGAGAGAGAGAGAGAGAGAGAGAGGATACTCTCTAGACAGTATTTTAATGTATAAAATCTATATTGATTTATTGGTTTTAAAAGGGTTATCTGTAATTATCAAAATTGAGAGAGAGAGAGAGAGAGGAGAGAGAGAGAGAGAGAGAGAGAGAGAGAGAGAGAGAGAGAGAGAGAGAGAGAGAGAAAACTTATTTTCTAGACAGTACTTTAATGTATAAAATCTATATCGATTTATTTATTTCAAAAGGGGTTACCTGTAATTATAAAAATTTCGAGAGAGAGAGAGAGAGAGAGAGAGAGAGAGAGAGAGAGGAGAGAGAGAGAGAGAGAGAACTCTACTCTCTAGATAGTACTTTAATATATAAAATCTATATCGATTTATTTATTTCAAAAGGGTTATCTGTAATTATCAAAATTGAGAGAGAGAGAGAGAGAGAGAGAGAGAGAGAGAGAGAGAGAGAGAGAGAGAGAGAGGAGAGAGAGAGAACTCTACTCTCTAGACAGTACTTTAATGTATAAAATCTATATCGATTTATTGATTTCAAAAGGGTTATCTGTAATTTTCAAAATTTCGAGAGAGAGAGAGAGAGAGAGAGAGAGAGGAGAGAGAGAGAGAGAGAGAGAGAGAGAGAGAGAGAGAGAGAGAACTCTACTCTCTAGACAGTACTTTAATGTATAAAATCTATATCGATTTATTTATTTTAAAAGGGTTATTGTAATTATCAAAATTTCGAGAGAGAGAGAGAGAGAGAGAGAGAGAGAGAGAGAGAGAGAGAGAACTCTACTCTCTAGACACTACTTTAATGTAAAATATCGATATTGATTTATAGATTTTAGAAGGATAATCTGTAATTACCAGCATTGAGAGAGGAGAGAAGAGAGAGGAGAGAGAGAGAGAGGAGAGAGAGGAGAGGGAGAGAGAGAGAGAGAGAGAGAGAGAGAGAGAGAGAGAGAGAGACCCTCTCTAGACACAGTACTTTAATGTGCAATATCGATTTATTGATTTTAGAAGGATAAATCTGCAATGATCAACATTTCTCGGTAAAAACAGCTCACACACCGAGTTCGTCAGACCAATACAAGCACATTACTTTGAATTCACCAGTTTTTTGTTTTATTGTTTTTTTAGAATTCAAAGTAATCTCCTAATCAATCTTTTAATATTTAAATTTCAGTATAGGAAAAGAAACTTATCCACTGTTTCCTTGCATTTAAAAACCGAAACAGCTCAAACACTGAGTTCGTCAGACCAATACAAGCATATTACTTTGAATTCACAGTTTTTTGTTTTATTGTTTTTTAGAATTCAAAGTAATCTCCTAATCATTCTTTTTAATATTAAAATTTCAGTATAGGAAAAAAAATTTATCCAATGTTTCCTTGTATTAAAAAACAGATAGATCGATAATTTCATCCCAAACACTGCCACCCTAGACTCATTAGACCGAGCGATGAGCACCGGTTTCTCTCTCTCTCTCTCTCTCTCTCTCTCTCTCTCTCTCTCTCTCTCTCTCTCTCTGGGCCCGTTGAGCGGGAAATGCCAGGCGACGTTGTCGTAACGGAAAACTTTAAACTTGAAGTATCTGGAAAATAGCTGGGGAAAACATACGCGTGTAAAAGGAGAAGGAAAATATGGATGTTATGGGATGCATAGGGGATGTTTTTAGATAGTAAATATATTTATCTATATATAGACACTTGCAGTCTTATATATATATAGTATATATATATAATATATATATATATATATATATATATATATATATTATATATATATATACACACACCACATATATATATATATATATATATATATATACACACACATATATATATATATATATATATATACTATATAATATATATATATACGTTTTGCTTACTGAATTAAGGGAAGAATTGCAAAAAGTAGATTGAAGATTTGAATGGAGAAAGCAAAACAATGTAGGCTTGAAAATGAATATGAGTAAAACTAAAAAATGTAGGCCTGAAAATGAACATTAAGTAAAACTAAAAAATGTTCAATGAAGATGCAGAGACAACAAAGAAGGGTTATGGACGAGCCTCTAAGAGATTAGCAATGATTACAAAACTTAGGAAAGACTGTGTTCCCCTAGGGCACGAGGCAAGAAGAAGGATAAGCATGGGATGGGATTATGAAAAATAAAATGCCACTTTCTACAAGAGAAATGTATTTAATCAGATGGTCCTAGAATGTGTTAACTTGAGAATCAGTAACTAGGGCGTTAGCGAAGCCTTAGAATATAAGCTAGTAAAAACTCAAGAACTGTGGAATGAATAATGATAGAATAACACAAACAAATAGAAAATGAGCAACATGGATATGAGACCAAACCTAAAGTAGAGGATATTCTAACATGTAAGATAAAGAAATGGACATGGGCGGGACATTATTATTATTATTATTATTATTATTATTATTATTATTATTATTATTATTACTTGCTAAGCTAAAACCCTAGTTGGAAAAGCAGGATGCTATAAGCCCAGGGGCTCCAACAGGGAAAATAACTCAGTGAGGAAAGGAAAAAAAAATATTCTAAGATGAGTAACAATAAATATCTCCTATATAAACTATAAAAACTTTAACAAAACAAGAAGAGAAATAAGATAGGAGAATATGCTCGAGTGTACCCTCAAGCAAGAGAACTCTAACCCAAGTCAGTGGAAGACCATGGTACAGAGGTTGTGGCACTACCCAAGACTAGAGAACAATGGTTTGATTTTGGAGTGTCCTTCTCTTAGAGGAGCTGCTTACCATAGCTAAAGAGTCTCTTCTACCCTTACCAAGAGGAAAGTGGCCACTGAACAATTACAGTGCAGTAACCCCTTGAGTGAAGAAGAATTGTTTGAGAATAACAAATAATAGATGGACATTAAGAATAACAGAGTGAGTCCTAGAGATTGTAAAAGAATCAGAGGAAGGAAGAGAAGACAATGGACTGACGAACTAAGAAAGTTTGCAGGCGTGGACTGACACAGAAAGACCATAAACAGACGTAAGTGGAAGGACATGTCTGAGGCCTTTGTTCTGCAGTGGACTAGAAACGGCTGATGATGATGTTACATACATATATACCACACATGCACACCCATATATATATATATATATATATATATATATATATATATATATATATATACACACACACACATATATATATATATATATATATATATATATATATATATTATATATATATATATATATATATATATATATATACCTTTTCTGTCATGCTCAAGAGGGAGTAGTCATACCCTGGTGGGAGAGGGTAGTAGCCCAAGAGGTACACTAAAACCACACTCACACAAATTGCCGAAACTGCCGGGTTGTAGTAGGAAAGGGGGAGGGGGGCGGGGAAGGGGTTGAATCTGTGTTGAGTATATCTATCTAAATGTTTATCCGTCATGATTGACGGGGTCGAGTACACTAGTAATATATATAACAGAAGAAAACTTGTTAGGTTCTCATCTTAATTTGTTGGACAGAAACTTACGGTTTATTAAATTTCTTATTCCTGGTCTAGATATTAATCTTTGGCACCGTCGTTCAATAGTTCATTATGCATGTTGCATAAGATTTTTCATAACTCTGACCATCCTTTACATTCAGATCTCCTGGACAATTCTATCCTGTTCGTAATACTAGGCAGGCAGTTCATTCTAATAGCCAGGCCTTCTCCATCATGAGGCTCAATACTACACAGTATTCTGGAAGTTTTATTCCAGCTGTGACCAAGTTGTGGAATGATCTTCTTAACCGGGTAGTTGCATCAGTAGAACTTCAAAAGTTCAAAGTTGGAGCAAATGTTTTTATGTTGACCAGGCTGACATGAGTCTTTTTATAGTTTATATATGACAAATCTGTTTTTGACGTTAATAGTTTATATAGGGCATATCTGTTTTGACGTTGTTACTGTTTTTAGAATGACTTATTGTTAATCTATTCTCATCATTTATTTATTTCCTTATTTCCTTTCTCACTGGGCTATTTTTCCCTGTTGGAGCACTTGGGGTTATAGCACCTTGCCTTTCCAACTAGGGTGTAGCTTGGCTAGAAATAATAATATAATAATAATAATAATAATAATAACAGAAGCAAAGAAAAACCCCAAAATAACAGAAATTTCATTACTATAATGCATCGAAAACGAGTCGTTTACCTGTAATTAAACCCTCGAGTGAATAACACAACACTGATGAAATAAAACTCGCCTTTAAACACCTTGTTCAAAAGGACGAAAATCCCTTTTTCGAAACTTCCTCATCTTTCCGCCCACCCCAGCTACTCGTCTCTTCGCTTCGGTAACCACGAAATGTTCGTAACGCAATTATCATATAGATTAGTGACGTAGGCCTGGTTCAATAATCTCTAGGCAATGTAGGATAACTTTAATTGCTCGTATGTTGTTCATACTTGAATTCAATTTCCCATTTTCGTTTGATGATGACGTAAGATCAAAAGTTGATAAAAATTAAATCACTAGTAAAATCCAAAGATTTTTTTTTTTTTATAAAGATTGTAATGTTTGCCGTATGTTTACATGTATCATAATTTCTTTCATAATTTATTATTATTACTATCATCATTATCATTATTATCATTATTACTAGCTAATCTACAACCCCAGTAGGAAAAGCAGGTTGTTATAAATTCAAGAAAGGAAACAAGATAATAAATAAATTACACGAAAATCAAAGAATTATTATTATTATTATTATTATTATTATTATTATTATTATCATTATTATTAGTTAAGCTAGAACCCTAGTTGGGAAAGCAATATGCTATAAGTCCAAGGCTTCAACCGGGAAAAAATAGCCCAGTGAGGAAAAGAAATAATGGATTAAATAACCTACACGAGAATCAAAGAATTATTATTATTATTATTATTATTATTAGCTAAGCTACAACCCTAGTTGGAAAAATAGGATATTATAAGTATAAAGGCTCTAACAGAGAAAAACAGCCCTGTGAGGAAAGGAAATAAAAAAATAAACAAACTATAGAAGAAGCAGCGAATTATAATTATTATTATTATTATTATCATACAAGCTAAGCTACAACCCTCGTTGGAAAAGCAGGATGCTATAAGCCCAAGGGCTCCAACAGGGAAAAATAGCCCAGTGAGGAAACGAAATAAGGAAGTAAATTAACTACAAGAGAAGTAATGAATAATTAAAATAACATACTCTAAGAACAGTAACAACATTAAAATAGATCTTTCATATTGCTCGACCTTGACCTTTGACCGTTGACATATATTAATTGTCGTGGATTTCCACACACTCAAATATGAACCAAGTTTGAAGTCTCTGTGACAACGATGTCCAAAGTTATGAATGATGATGATTATTATTATTATTATTATTATTATTATTATTATTATTATTATTATTATTGCTAGCCAAGCTACAACCCTAATTGGAAAAACAAGATGCTATAAGCTCAAGGGCCCCAACAGGAAAAATAGCCCTTGTGAGGAAAGGAAATAAGGAAATAAATAAATGAGAATAAATTAATTACGTGAATTGGATATTTTGCTTGACCGTGACCTTGACCTTTGACCTTCCAAAATGTAATCCTTTCCAGATTTTTACGTAACAGTTAATCCCTGCTAGTTTCATTTTCATTACGATTAAAATTGTGGTCAGGAAGCTGTTCATAAACAAACACAGACACACACAAACAGGGGCAAAACTAACAAACAAACAAAAACGCACAACACAAACAAGGGCGAAAACACAACCTCCTTCCAACTTCATTGGCGAAGGTAAATTTTTTTTTTATAAGTATTTATATCAGCATAATCCAAATTTCTTATTCCTGATCTAGATATTAATCTTTGGCACCGTCGTTCAATTAGTTCATTATGCATGTTGCATAAGATTTTTCATAACTCTAACCATCCTTTACATTTAGATCTCCCTGGACAATTCTATCCTGTTCGTAATACTAGGCAGGCAGTTAATTCTAATAGCCAGGCCTTCTCCATCATGAGGCTCATTACCACACAGTATTCTAGAAGTTTTATTCCAGCTGTTACCAAACTTGGAGCAAATGTTTTTACGTTGACCAGGCTGACATGAGTCTTTTTATTGTTTATATATGACATATCTGTTTTTGACATCGTTAATAGTTTATAAAGGACATATCTGTTTTGGCGCTGTTACTGTCCTTAGAATGATATATTGTTAATTTATTCTCATCATTTATTTATTTCCTTATTTCCTTTCCTCACTGGGCTATTTTTCCCTGTTGGAGCCCTTGGGCTTATAGCATCTTGCTTTTCCAACTAGGGTTGTAGCTTGGCTAGTAATAATAATAATAATAATAATAATAATAATAATAATAATAATAATAATAATACCTGAATTTCTCATTGTCTTAATATTTCATTATTTCAATCAATAGTATTTCACTTTAAAATGGCTAAAACATCATCTTCTATCTCATCGTCACTTCCGTACATTAATTATAACTTTCATAGTAACATCTGGGCCATTGCAAAACTGCAGGATCAGACTAGAAACTTTTCCCATTACTCTGTTCGATCCGCGAATTTCCTCAAAACTTCCTTTCGCGAGAAATGGAATCCATTGATTGTTTTTTATTTTTGCTGTATCACTCTGATCGTCGGATTAAATTGATTAAATTCAGTCATTTATAATTAGAATGACTCTTCTGATATTTATTTAAGGTAAAATTTCATTCTTGGTATTGTTTAGTTTTTTCAATTAATTATAAGTTTCTAGATAATTTTAAAATCAAAATCGCTCTTTCCTATCATTATTCGGTTATTCTTTTAAGTATATTCCTTAAATAGGTAGTATCAGTCACTTATGCCTTAAAGTAAATGTTCATAGAAGTATAGAACTATGAGAGAGAGAGAGAGAGAGAGAGAGAGAGAGAGAGAGAGAGTCATTAATAGAATACCTTGGACTAAGCCATTTTCAAAAATTGGTCTTTTTGGAGAGAGAGAGAGAGAGAGAGAGAGAGAGAGAGAGAGAGTCATTTACAGAATACTTTGGACTAAGCCATTTTCAAAAATTGGTCTTCACTATGATCATTGGAGAGAGAGAGAGAGAGAGAGAGAGAGAGAGAGAGAGAGATATCTTGGACTAAACCATATTCCAATTTGGGTCTCTGCTATGGTTTAAAGGCTACTCATGAATGGCAGAGACCAGGGACAGTGACACTGCCC
>NC_090726.1:46498175-46500675 GCF_036898095.1 Palaemon carinicauda | reverse complement strand
TCACGAAACTCTAGACGTGGTATAGACAATATGTCTAATTTTTGTACTGGCATATTGATTAATTAATTTTACGTTTTCACCTTATAGGCCTACGTTTGTTATCTTGCAGATAAAAATTGCATAATTGTTTCTAAACGACATCCGAAAAAACCTTACTCTTCTACGAAACATTATCAACATTAAATCTTTTACACAAGATAAACCAAAACGAAGGACTTAAATATTGGGGGAAAACTGCTCCTAAGTAAAACAATATATATTTCAGCTATATATTGAAATATATCTTTTCTAAATATCACGAAACTCTAGACGTGGTATAGACAAAATGTCTATTTTTTTTTTTAACTGAATATTGATTCATTAATTTTACGTTTTCACCTTATAGGCCTACGTTTGTTATCTTGCAGATAAAAATTGCATAATTATTTCTAAACGACATCCGAAAAAAACTTTCTCTTCTGAGAAACATTATCAACATGGATTTAATCTTTAACACAAAGATAAACTAAAACGAAGGACTTAAACATTGGGTGAAAAACTGCTGTTTTTCTCACCTGATCATTGGAAGCTTGCTTCATGAGACTAAGGAAGGTGAGGCTCTTGCATAATTAATTCTAAACGACATCCGAAAAACCTTTCTCTTCTAAGAAACATTATCAACATTGATTTAATCTTTAACACCTTTTACACAAAGATAAACTAAAACGAAGGACTTAAATATTGGGGAAAAACTGCTGTTTTTCTCACCTGATCATTGGAAGCTTGCTTCATGAGACTAAGGAAGGTGAGGCTCTTGCATAATTAATTCTAAACATCCGAAAAAACCATTCTCTTCTACGAAACATTATCAACATTGATTTAATCTTTTACACCTTTTACACAAAGATAAACTAAAACGAAGGACTTAAATATTGGGGAAAAACTGCTGTTTTTCTCACCTGATCATTGGAAGCTTGCTTCATGAGACTTATAGGCCTACGTTTGTTATCTTGCATATAAAAATTGCATAATTATTTCTAAACGACATCCGAAAAAAACCTTTCTCTTCTACGAAACATTATCAACATTGATTTAATCTTTTACACAAAGATAAACTAAAACGAAGGACTAAAACATTGGGGTGAAAACTGCTGTTTTTCTCACCTGATCATTGGAAGCTTGCTTCATGAGACTTATAGGCCTACGTTTGTTATCTTGCAGATAAAAATTGCATAATTAATTCTAAACGACATCCGAAAAAAAACCCTTCTCTTCTACGAAACATTATCAACATTAAATCTTTTACACAAAGAAAAACTAAAACGAAGGACTTAAATATTGGGGGAAAAACTGCTGTTTTTCTCACCTGATCATTGGAAGCTTGCTTCATGAGACTAAGGAAGGTGAGGCTCTTGTATAATTAATTCTAAACGACATCCGAAAAAAACCAATCTCTTCTACGAAACATTATCAACATTGATTTAATCTTTAACACAAAGAAAAACTAAAAACGAAGGACTTAAATATTGGGGTGAAAATTGATGTTTTTCCTCACCTGATCATTGGAAGCTTGCTTCATGAGACTTATAGGCCTACGTTTTGCAGATAAAAATTGCATATTTATTTCTAAACGACATCCGAAAAAAACCATTCTCTTCTACGAAACATTATCAACATTGATTTAATCTTTAACACAAAGAAAAACTAAAACGAAGGACTTAAATATTGGGGTGAAAATTGATGTTTTTCCTCACCTGATCATTGGAAGCTTGCTTCATGAGACTTATAGGCCTACGTTTTGCAGATAAAAATTGCATATTTATTTCTAAACGACATCCGAAAAAAACCAATCTCTTCTACGAAACATTATCAACATTGATTTAATCTTTAACACAAAGAAAAACTAAAACGAAGGACTTAAATATTGGGGTGAAAATTGATGTTTTTCCTCACCTGATCATTGGAAGCTTGCTTCATGAGACTAAGGAAGGTGAGGCTCTTGCATAATTAATTCTAAACCTCCGAAAAAAAAAACCATTCTCTTCTACGAAACATTATCAACATTGATTTAATCTTTAACACAAAGAAAAACTAAAACGAAGGACTTAAATATTGGGGTGAAAATTGATGTTTTTCCTCACCTGATCATTGGAAGCTTGCTTCATGAGACTTATAGGCCTACGTTTTGCAGATAAAAATTGCATATTTATTTCTAAACGACATCCGAAAAAAACCATTCTCTTCTACGAAACATTATCAACATTGATTTAATCTTTAACACAAAGATAAACTAAAACGAAGGACTTAAATATTGGGGTGAAAACTGATGTTTTTCCTCACCTGATCATTGGAAGCTTGCTTCATGAGACTAGGGTCGGTGAGGCTCTTGCATAATTAATTCTAAACCTCCGAAAAAAAAACCATTCTCTTCTACGAAACATTATCAACATTGATTTAATCTTTAACACAAAGAAAAACTAAAACGAAGGACTTAAATATTGGGGTGAAAATTGATGTTTTT
>NC_090726.1:46485675-46488175 GCF_036898095.1 Palaemon carinicauda | reverse complement strand
TCTTTCTTCTTCTTCTTCTTCTTCTTCTTCTTGTTCTTCTTCTTCTTCTCCTCTCTTTCTTCTTCTTCTTCTTCTTCTTCTCCTCTTTCTTCTTCTTCTCCTTCTCCTCCTCTTTCTTCTTCTTCTTCTTCTTCTTCTTCTTCTTCTTCTTCTTCTTCTCCTTTTCTTTCTTCTTCTTCTCCTTCTCCTCCTCTTTCTTCTTCTTCTTCTTCTTCTCCTCTTTCTTCTTCTTCTTCTTCTCCTTTTCTTTCTTCTTCTTCTCCTTCTCCTCCTCTTTCTTCTTCTTCTCCTTCTCCTCCTCTTTCTTCTTCTTCTTCTTCTCTTTCTTCTTCTTCTCCTTCTCCTCCTCTTTCTTCTTCTTCTCCTCTTTCTTCTTCTTCTTCTTCTTCTCCTTCTCCTCCTCTTTCTTCTTCTTCTTCTTCTCCTCCTCTTTCTTCTTCTTCTTCTTCTCCTCCTCTTTCTTCTTCTTCTCCTCTTTCTTCTTCTTCTTCTCCTTCTCCTCCTCTTTCTTCTCCTCTTTCTTCTTCTTCTTCTTCTTCTCCTCTTTCTTCTTCTTCTTCTTCTCCTCTTTCTTCTTCTTCTTCTCCTCCTCCTCTTTCTTCTTCTTCTTCTTCTTCTTCTTCTTCTTCTTCTTCTTCACACGCTTTCAGTTTTTCTTTTCTCTGCTTCTCCTACTCTTTCTTCTTCTTCTTCTTTTTTTTCTCCTCCTCCTCTTTCTTCTTCTTCTTCTTCTTCTCCTCTTTCTTCCTCCTCTTTCTTCTTCTTCTCCTTCTCCTCCTCTTTCTTCTTCTTCTCCTTCTCCTCCTCTTTCTTCTTCTTCTCCTCCTCTTTCTTCTTCTTCTTCTTCTTCTCCTCCTCCTCTTTCTTCTTCTTCTGCTTCTTCTTCACTTTCTTCTCCTTCTCCTCCTCCTCTTTCTTCTTCTACTTCTTCTTCTTCTTCTTCTTCATACGCTTTCAGTTTTTCTTTTCTCTGCTCCTCTTAGACCAAATGTTTCATGGCGGGCAGTGTTATTATTATTATTATTGCCTAAGCCACAACCATAATTGGTAAAGCAGGATTTTATAAACCCAAGGGCCCAAACAGGGAGAAAATAGCCCAGTAAGGAAAGGAAATAAGAAGACAAACTACATGAGAAGCAACGAATTATTATTATTATTATTATTATTATTATTATTATTATTATTATTACTTGCTAAGCTACAACCGTAATGGGAGAAATAGGATGTTAAAAAGCCCAAGGGCTCCAAGAGGGGAAAATAGCCCAGTGAGGAAAGGAAATAAGGAGATAAACAAACTATATGAGATGCAAGTAATTATTATTATTGTTGTTATTATTATTATTATTATTATTATTATTATTATTATTAGCTAAGCTACAACCCTAGTTGGAAAAGCAGGATGCTATAAGCTCATGGGCTCCAACAGGGGAAAATAGACCAGTGAGGAAAGGATATAAGGATACAAACTACATGAGAATCAACGAATTGTTATTATTATTATTATTATCATTTTTATTATTAGCTAAGCTACAACCCTGGTTGGAAAAGCAGGATGCTATAAGCCCAAGGGCTCCAACAGGGAAAAACACCCCAGTTAGATAAGGAAATAAGGAAATAAATAAAATACAAGAGAAATTTAATATTATATGAACTAGTTGACGCGACCCGCCAAAATGACGCTTAAATACTTATATAGAAATCCACTCACACACACACACACACACACACACCCAACCCTTCTTACCCCCTCTCCCCTTTCCTAACTACAACCCGCTGGTTCGACAATTTGTGGGAGAGTGTGGTATCCGAGTGTACCTCTCGGGGTACCCCCCTCCTCTCACCAAGGTATGACTACTCCTCTTCCGCCCTTAGCGTGACAAGATATATATATATATATATATATATATATATATATATATATATATATGTATATATATATAAATATATATATATATATACACACATATATATACATATATACATATATATATATATATATATATATATATATATATATATATATATATATATATACAGTATATTATTTCTTTTCCGAGTTACACTGGATACTATTGCCAAACGTATGACTACCTGGTCTCTCTTTCGGGTAAGGGGAAAAGGAGTAGCCATACCCTTGTGAGAGGGGGGGGGGCTACCTCGAAAACTACTCTCCACCGAATTGCCGAACCAGCGGGTTGTATTTAGGAAAGGGGGGGGGGGTCATTTTTGACGGGTCGCGTACGCTAATTTACGTATTGCTATATTTCAGCTCGAGGGTCCAATTACTACACTATAGTCAATTTTTTTTAATGAGACGCATTTGCACCGACTCACACGGCTGCCCTTTTAGCTCGGAAAAAAGTTTCCTGCTACCTGATTGGTTAGAATGATCTTGTCCAACCAATCAGCGAGCAGGTAGCGTTTCCGAGCTAAAAGGGCAACCCTGCGAGTCGGTGCAAAATCTGCCTCGCTAAAAAGAATTGACTATAGTTACTGATTC
>NC_090726.1:46478175-46483175 GCF_036898095.1 Palaemon carinicauda | reverse complement strand
ACTATATATAAATATAAATATATATATATGTATATATACACTGTATATAAAAATATCAATATATATATATATATATATATATATATATATATATAAACATACATAAATCATTATACACTCTAAACCTGTCAGTTCTCTTAACTCGGACGAAACTATTTTTTCTTTTTGCATAAATTTAGCTCCATACTGAGTCTTAGGCCAGATATTCACATTGATTCATTACAGTCATCTTCAATAATTGTATAGAGATTTGCAATGATATCACTCCCTTAGCACGACCAATCATGCTTCATAATACACACACACACACATATATACAAACATATATACACATATATACACACACACACATATATATATATATATATATATATATATATATATATATATATATATATATATATATACACAGTACAGACATTGTGTATGTTATTCATCTAGGATCTTGTGGCATTACAAACATCTTACCTAAGACCTTTGTAAACACACATACAAACACACACACACACACATATATATATATATATATATATATATATATATATATATATATATATATATATATATATATATATATATATATATATAGTGTGTGTGTTGTCAAGACTAACTATTTATCGAACTAAGCTGGAAACAGACGTCAAGAACAATGAGAATATTTCAGGATAGATACAGTCACATGAACAATTTCAAATTACTATACACGACAAAGAACTAACCCCTCAGACAACAATAATTCAAAAAACACAATACTATCTGCAAAATCTATTTCAAGACTTCGTCGTCAAGGTGCTTACATCACCTAAGGTATATATTTCCTCGTATACTAAAGATAATAGATGCATTCTTCGTGGGAATTATTATCCGATAAGAAATGCGTTGGTGGCACGCCATCCGCCTGACATTTGGCATATCATTTCATTCAACAGTGATCGAACACGCTCTATAAAGAGGAACTTCTACTGGGCAAGGCTTCGCGCACACCCAAATCCAGTGTCAAGCAATGTACAGAACAGCAAGTGCTTCCAGCAACGCCCTAAATTATATAGGATTCGCTCACTCTGTAAGTTCGTTACCTTATTTCCTTTCCTTACTGGGCTATTTTTCCCTGTTGGAGCCCCTAAATTATAAAGGATTCGCTCATTTACTTAGTTCGTTTCCTAATTTCCTTTCCTTACTGGGCTATTTTTCCCTGTTGGAGCCCCTAAATTATAAAGGATTCACTCACTCTCTAAGTTCATTTCCTTATTTCATTTCCTTACTGGGCTATTTTTCCCTGTTGGAGCCCTTGGGCTTATATTATTATTATTACTAGCCAGGTACAACCCTAACTGGAAAAGCAAGATGCTATTAGTCCAAGGGCTCCAACTGGGAAAAATAGACCAGTGAGGAAAGGCAAGTGGGATATTTTTCATGTTGGAGTCCTTAGGCTTATATTATCATCATTATTACTAGCCAAGGTACAACCCTAGTTGGAAAAGCAAGATGCTATAAACCAAGGGCTCCAACCGGGAAAAATAGCCCAGTGAGGAAAGGCAAGAAGGATATTTTCCTTGTTGAAGCCCTTGGGCTTATATTATTATTATCATTACTAGCCAAGGTACAACCCTACTTGGAAAAGCAAGATGCTATTACCCCAAGGGCTCCATCAGGGAAAAATAGCCCAGTGAGGAAAGGCAAGAAGGATATTTTCCCTGTTGAGCCCTTACGCTTACATTATTATTACTAGCCAAGCTACAACCCTAGTTGGAAAAGCAAGATGCTATTAGCCCAAGGGCTCCATCAGGGAAAAATAACCCAGTGAGGAAAGGCAAGAAGGATATTTTCCCTGTTGGAGCCCATAGGCTTACATTATTATTATTATTACTAGCCAAGCTACAACCCTAGTTAGAAAAGCAAGATGCTATAAGCCCAAGGGCTCCAACCAGGGAAAAATAGCCCAGTGAGGAAAGGCAAGAAGGATATTTTCCTTGTTGAAGCCCTTGGGCTTACATTATTATTATTATTACTAGCCAAGCTACAACCCTAATTGGAAAAGCAAGATTCTATGAGCCCAAGGGCTCCCATAGGGAAAAATAGCCCAGTGAGGAAGGCAAGAAGGATATTTTCCCTGTTGGAGCCCTTAGGCTTACATTATTATGATCATTATCACTAGCCAAGCTACAACCCTAGTTGGAAAAGCAAGATGCTATAAGCCAAGGGCTCCAACCGGGAAAAATAGCCCAATGAGGAAAAGGAAGAAGGAAACAAATAAACGATATAAGAAGTAATGAAAAATTGAAATAAAATATTTAAAAAAATCCTTAATAACATCAAAACAGATTATAAAAAGACTTATGTCAGCCTAATCAACATAAAAACATTTGCTGCAAGTTTGAACTTTTGAAGTTCTACTGATTTAACTACCCGATTACGAAGATCATTCCACAACTTGGTCACAGCTGGAATTAAACTTCTAGCTTTTCCAACTAGGGTTGTAGCTTAGCTAGTAACAATGATAATAATAATAATAATAATAATAATAATAATAATAATAATAATAATAATATCTCACATATTGTTCTCCTGTCTGGTCTTCAGCTGCTGAGTCTCAAATTAATTGGTTGGACAAATACTTAATTTATTATTCCTGATCTAGATAATCTTTGTCACCATCGTTCAGTTATTTCTTTATGTATTTCGAATAAGATTTTTTAATAATTGTGACCATCTTTTTGCCCAGAGACACACCCTAAATTTAAGCAAATTCGGTCCTTTTCGATATTAATTTTCACTTTCTAGGATCTATCCTAAAGGTTTAAAGATCACTCATGAATGGCAGAGGCAAGGGAGAGTGACATTGCCCTAGCAAGCAGAACAATGCCCTAGAGACTGACCATATTTTATATGATCAGCGCCCAAGCCCCCTCTCCACCCAAGCTAGGACCAGGGAGAGCCAGGTAAATGGCTGCTAATGACTAAACAGATAGACCTGTAGGCTCCCCCAAAACCCCCCAACCTTAGCTCACAAGGATGGTAAGGTTGTAGACACTAATGCCACTAACGAGACTGAGCAGGACTCGAACCCTCGACTGGCAAACACCAGGCAGAGACGTTACCAATCAGGCCACAACAACCTGTCTGGTCTTCAGCTGTTGCTCTTCAAACTTGCGTAAAATGTTTTCATGTTGAAAAGGCTGACAGAAGTCTCTTTTTCATAGTTTATATATGAAAGATCTATTTAAATGTTGTTACTGTTCTTAAAATATCTTTTATTATTATTATTATTATTATTATTATTATTATTATTATTATTATTATTATTTGCTAAGCTACAACCCTAATTGGAAAAGCAGGATGCTATAAGCCCAGGGTCCCTAACAGGGAAAATAGCCCAGTAAGGAAAGGCAAGAAAGAAAAAGGTAAATATTTCAAGAACAGCAACAACACTAAAATAAATACTTCCTATATACACTATAAAAGCTTTAACAAAACAGGAGGAAGCGAAATTAAATAGAATAATGTGCTCGAGTGTACCCTCAAGCAAGAGAACTCTAACCCAAGACAGTGGAAGATCATGGTACAGAGGCTATGGCACTACCCAAGACTAGATTGCTCATTACTTCTCTTGTAGCTTATTTATTTCTGTATTTCCTTTCCTCAATGGGCTATATTTTCCTGTTGGAGCCCTTGGGCTTATAGCATCTTGCTTTCCCAATTAGGGTTGTAGCCTAGCTAGTAATATTAATAATATTCTCTAGTACTATAACATTATTACAAAATATATTTCATTGTAGAGCACAGTGATTAAATTACTTCATGGAACTGTACAAACGTTTACTAATGACATGATGCATAATAATTTGATAGAAATAATAATCTACTATAATTTGATTATTCATTATTCAGTGAGGTGAAAACTATCCTGAATTGTGCAAAGCGGACTCATATAATATATGCTTTAAATAATGATATGGTTTGTAATTTCTCTTTATTTTATAAGCAAGAACATAGTATTTATCGTATCATCAATAGGAAATTCATGAACTTTCATTAATTATTCTATTCCAGCAGCTTATTTAAATTTCGTGCTTACAAATTTTTATTTTACTCATTATACACATATATACATAGATATGCTGTATATATATATATATATATATATATATATATATATATATATATATATATATATATATATATATATATATATATATATATATATATATAAATATATATATATATACTGAACATGAGCAGAATTAGTAAAATGAAATTTAATATCTATATACATACACACACACACACACACACACACACACATATATATATATATATATATATATATATATATATATATATATATATATATATATATGTATATACAGCATATCTATGTATATATGTGTATATATATGTACATACACACACACATATATATATATATATATATATATATATATATATATATATATATATATATATATACATGAGTTAGTATATAGTTACATATATGTAAAGATAGAATTCTATTACTGAGCAAAATTTAAAAGCTAAACTATCACAGTCACAAAATCTCTCTCTCTCTCTCTCTCTCTCTCTCTCTCTCTCTCTCTCTCTCTCTCTCTCTCTCCCCCAATTAACCCCGGTTCGTCGTATTTATTATACCTCTCCTTTCTCCTTCCCTCTCACCACGTCCCCAGCTACGTAATTAAGGGTCCAAAGACTCCAAAACTTTTTTTTTTTCCTCCGTGAGAAGAGTCTTTGTCCATTGAGTACTCAAACAAGAGTCTGGGCTCTCCCGAGAGAGAGAGCTATTCACAAGAACTTCCCTGGCCTTATCAAAATATTTCTCGGCTTCTTTCCATCGGGGGGAAAAGCCTTTAATATTATCATAGATGAATGACTATAATTAATCCCTTTTCGAGGGGTGTCGAGAGCATCTTGATGGCATTTTGTGTGTGTGTTCGTTTGTGAATTTCTTCAAGGCGTTTTTGGTGGGAAAGATTATTTTGTGGTTT
>NC_090726.1:46446525-46474025 GCF_036898095.1 Palaemon carinicauda | reverse complement strand
ATTGTTGTTGTTATTACAAGCTAAGCTACAACCCTAGTTGGAAAAGCATGATTTTTACAAGCCCAAGGGCTCCAACAGGGAAAAATAGCCCAGTGAGGAAAGGAAACAAGGAAATAAGAGAAGTAATTGACAATTAAAATGTAATGTTTTAAGAACATCACAACATTAAAATAAATATTTAATATAAAAACTATAAAAACTGTTCTTTACCAACATAATCTAAAAACCGTTTTTATTTCTTCCGATTTCTCTTTCCAAAGTATACTTATTAAAGTTCTTCGGGAATGATATATTTCCATATGTTATATTTCCACGATATATTTCTAGGAATCAAGCGTCCGTTTTCCTGTGTTCCTGGAACTCCAAAGTATACTTAATTAAAGTTCTTCGGGAATGATATATTTCCATATATTATATTTCCAGGAATCATTCCACAATTTTCTTGTGTTCCTGGAACTTCAAAATATACTTAATTAAAGTACTCCTGGAATTATGTATTTCCATATGTTATATTTTCAGGAATCCAGGCTCCATATTCCTTTGTTCCTGGAACTCCAAAGTATACTTAGTTAAAGTTCTTCGGGAATATATTTCCATATGGTTTATTTCCACTATATATTTCCAGGAATCAATCCTCTATTTCCCTTTGTTCCTGGAACTTCAAAGTATACTTAATTAAAGTTCTCCTGGAATGATATATTTCCAGGAATCAAGCCTCTATTTTCCTTTGTTCCTTGAACTTAAGATATACTTAATTAAAGTTCTCCTGGAATGATATATTTCCACGATATATTTCCAGGAATCAAGCCTCCATTTTCCTGTGTTCCTGGAACTCCTAAGTATACCTAATTAAAGTTCATCGGGAATAATATATTTCCACGATATATTTCCAGGAATCAAGCCTCCATTTTCCTTAGTTCCTGGAACTCCAAAGTATACTTAATTAAAGTTCTCCTGGAATTATATATTTCCACAATATATTTCCAGGAATCAAGCCTCCATTTTCCTTTGTTCCAGGAACTCCAATCCTGGAACTCCATTCCTAGCTGCGATTCATTTTCTCTGTTTCCCACCTTTCCTTCAACCACCCTTTTATGGTCTCCCAAACTAGACAGGGGAGGATTCAGTGTCTCCCAAGACTATTCTCTTTCGCTCATTCTTTCCCGATTTTGGACTGTATAAAGACACCAGCTGTTTGAAGTTTTGTCTCAACAATTCAGTTCGTACAATTTTATGCCCCTCCTGTCTTTCTGATATTATGATATATATATATATATATATATACATATATATACATATATACATATATACACATATATACATATATACACATATATATATGTATATATGCATATATATATATATATATAATATATATATATATATATATATTTATTTATATGTACTGTATACCCGCTCTGAGTAGGGGTAACCTAACGTGGTGAAAGGGTATATATATATATATATATATATATATATAGTATATATATATATATATATATATATACTGTATACCCGCTCTGAGTAGGGGTAACCTAACGTGGTGAAAGGGTATATATATATATATATATATTATATATATATATATATATGTGTGTGTGTGTGTGTGTATGTATCCAAGCACTGGCTCTTCAATATATAGGGAAGATTCATGTCTCTACACTTTAAATAGAACTTCATTAAAGGTAAACTTATTCATTTCTCTTCCCACGTGTGACTCTCTCTCTCTCTCTCTCTCTCTCTCTCTCTCTCTCTCTCTCTCTCTCTCTCTCTCTCTCTCTCTCTCTCTCTCTCTCCACGAAATCTCAGAACAGAAATAAGGATTTTATTTTATCATGAACAAACTATCTTTCGATATCATGTCTCCCTGATGATGAAGTATGGTCGGAAATTTAGCGAAAATAATATACTCATAAAAAGAGGATAGAAATATGTAAAACATATGTTCATTTAGTTGAAATAAGAATAATTTGTAATACGAATTTTTTAAGGTACAGGCTGCAACATATAGAGTGGATTTTCAAAATTAAGCCGTGAATTTATCCAAATTAAGGCAGTGTAGTTTTAGCCTTTACAGAAAATTAAGTTAAAATAAAAAAAGAATAAGCTTATAGCATCCTACTTTTCCAACTAGGGTAGTAGCTTAGCAAGTAATAATAATAATAATAATAATAATAATAATAATAATAATGATGATAACAACAACAACAACAATAATAAATAAGGTAATAGGCTGTCCAGGGCACCAGCCACCCGTTGAGATACTACCGCTAGTGAGTTATGGGGTCCTTTGACTGGCCAGACAGTACTACATAGGACCCCTCTCTCTGGTTACAGTTCTTTCCCTTTGCCTACACAGACACCGAATAGTCTGGCCCATTCTTTACAGATTCTCCTCTGTCCTCATACACCTGACAACACTGAGATTACTAAATAATTCTTCTTCACCCAAGGGGTTAACTACTGCACTGTAACTGTTCAGTGGCTACTTTTTCCTCTTGGTAATGGTAGAAGAGACTCTACAGCTATGGTAAGCAGCTCTTCTAGGAGAAGGACACTCCAAAATCAAACCATTGTTTTCTATTCTTGGGTAGTGCCATAGCCTCTGTACCATGGTCTTTCACTGTTTTGGGTTAGAGTTCTCTTGCTTGAGAGTACACTCGGGCACACTTTTCTATCTAGTTTCTCTTCCGCTTGTTTTGTTGAAGTTTTTATAGTTTAAATAGGAAATATTTATCTTAATATTGTTACTATTCTTAAGATATTTTTTCCTTATTTCCTTTCCTCACTGGGCTATTTTCTCTGTTGGGGCCCCTGGGCTTATAGCATCCTGCTTTTCCAACTAGGGTTGTAGCTTAGCATTTAATAATAATAATAATAATAATAATAATAATAATAATAATAATAACAAAGAAGGTTCAAGATTCGTAATGTGAATAATGTGAATTTGCATTTATTCATCGTTACTTGTCATTCACGAGTCTTAACATTTTCTTGAGAACTGATCGTCCAGAGCTGTTTATATATATATATATATATATATATATATATATATATATATATATATATATATATATACATATATATATATATATATATATATATATATATATATATATATATATATATTATGTCTCTGGAATTGACGTAAAGCGAATAGCAATTAATAGTTCACTAATGATTTATGTCAAATACCTTCTGATCATTTCGTTACGTTCGCGATCGTTTATAAAGATTACGTTTATCGGCTCGAGATATTGATAATATTAATCCAAATGTTGTTTCTCTTACTGCTGCTGTTCTTAAAATATTTAATTTTTGCTTGTTTCCTTTCCTCACTGAGCTGTTTTCTTCGTTGGGACCCCTGGGCTTATAGCATCCTGCTTTTCCAACTAGGGTTGTTGCTATGCAAGTAATAATATATATATATATATATATATATATATATATATATATGTGTGTGTGTGTGTGTGTGTGTGTGTATATATACAGTATATATGTATATATATATGTATATATATATATATATGTATACTGTATATATATATATATATATATATATGTATACTGTATATATATATATATATATATATTTTTGGGCTCAAGCCATGTCGTCCTGATGGAAGTTCCTATAGGGTAGCTTCCTAGGGTATATTACAACTACGGCGATATTCCCAGAGAATTTACCTTAAGGTACCAGAATTCTAACTCCTGGAGCGAGTATCCCTCGTGAAAGGGATATCGCGACATATCAGAGGACGTATTCTAGACACGTCACATGGCAATCTACGACCTGAATAGAGATTCGTCTCGTAGGAGGGAGATTGACGAGATACGAATTCGGGAAAGAAAAAGGGGAGCCGCTCCCAAGGCTTCCCAATCCCCCGATTCGTATGCGTGCCTGGCGCCAATCCTGGCGCCATCTGTATTCCTTTTTGCGTAGCTTAACAACTCGGTGTTTTTTCCTGTTTTTCTCGCAAATCTTGGATTTATTCAGCTTTTCATGGCTTCTTCGTCTTCGTTGACCTCGGATAAGTTGAGTATAGTGTCTGTTATGTATAAATGTAGGCTCTTGGTAAAATTTTGAGTGATTAATAGGATTAATCTTTGATACAAGAGCCGTAGCCTACCAGAGGTGTCCTGGACACTGTCACTCGCTAGGTATAAATTAGTTAGTCAGAGTGACATTCCTGGTTGTTTTGCTTAATAAAATTTAGCTATTTAGCTTTACATAGGATTTCCTTTCGTGCTTAGTATTATTTGGCGAAGTATTCGCCATTCTGGCCTACGCTAGGCCATGTAGCCTAGTCGTTTGGTCCTAGTACTTAATGCATGATTATGGTTTTTCCGAGTGTAATTAAAATTTTATTGAAGCTTTAGGCTATATTTTATACATTTTAGACTGTGTGGAATATTTCCAAGATTGTATACGTGAGAGTTTCGGTGAATTAGGTAATCGATTCTCTTGGTGCCTAGGCTAATTGCTTATGGAGCCTTAGTATACTTTATCATACTCCCCGGTTGCTTTCTTTTCTTCGGAGAAGGTATGCAATCCCTTTCCCTCTGTTTAAGCCTTGGGCTTATCCCTAAGTGGTTTTTTCCGAATTTATTTTCGATAAAACTATACTAGGGTGTTACTGTACCTTCCTGTTCCTGCTGAGTCTGGTTCAAAGAGGGACAGAACAACAGAGTTTTTAGTCTGAGTCCGTGTTGTTTGGCTTGGGGCAGAGTCTCCCTCGCTGACCTAACACTTACAAAGGGAGCTGAGCTCCCTTAGGTCACTGTCGAAGGTTTCTGTAGTTATGATTCCTTCTTGTGTGATCGACCAGACTAAGTCCTGTTGCTGTTCTCGGGGAGGATAAATCTTCCCTTGGGAGTTGCAACGCCTTCCTTGCTTTGGTGCTCTGGAAGCTGGCAGGTATTATACTACTGCGCTGGCCCTTTCCCTTAGATCTCCCTTAGGCTAAGACAGAGTTCTTGGCTGCGGGTGATCTGTCACTAAAGCAAGGTTGGCAGGACCCTCTTGTCCCTTCCCCCTCTATCTCCGTAATGGCCTAGCCATTACTGTACTGTACCTTGCCGGCCGGCAGAGCTGGCCGGCAGGGGTATTACTGTACCATATGTCATTCTACTTCTGGACCTAGTATAGGTTGGGATATGGATTGACTAAGCCCATTGCCGGCCGGCAGAGATGCTGGACGGCAAGGGTCTTATGTTTTCGAGTGCTGCCCGGACCTCTCTTGGTCCCTCATCCATGCCTGCCGGCAGAGCCGGACGGCATTGGTCAAGGAAGCCTGAATTAAGTTTCTCCCCTTCCTTATATGCACTCTTTCGGTTGCCGGGCTTGGGGGGTTGTGTACACTCTTATCCCGGCATCCATTCTATTTTCTTCTAGTGCTGTACCTGTCCCGGCAGCCGGCCTATGAGGCCGGCTGCCGGCCTATGAGGCCGGCAGCCGGGCAGGGGTAGTCTTCTGGTTCTTTTGCTGCCGGCTGGCATCGGTCTTGTACCTTTGCCGGCCGGCTTATGTCAGTCCTTGTCTGCCGGTCACCAAGAGTGTGGCCGGCAGCTGGGTACTACCTTGTGTAGTTGCTGGCCGGCAATCATTGCCGGCCTACACTGGCTGTTGCTGGCCGGCAGTTGCTGCCGCCGGCACAGGCATTTGAACCAGAGGGCTGCCGCCCTATAGCTGTTAAGTAGTATACTTTAAAGCTAATTGTGGTGTGTGCCGGCCGGCAAAGGCAGGCCGGCACACATCCTCCTATACTGTACTAGTATTCTTCTGTATAGCATATACAGTAAGAAGAAAACTATAGTAAAAGTTTAGGTACAGCACTGTATCTTCTAACACTATTGTGTTTTCTTACACAGCCCTTTGCTGTTGCCCTCAGACAGGAAGCAGAGTTCTTCCCCGTCTATTATCCAGGATTTTTAAAATCATTGCCTAGGTGTGAGCTCCACCTGTTTCCTATGGAAACCTTGCATTGGTTACTCTAGTAGAGATAAACCATTTTTGATTTTATTATCTGGAAGGCTGCAACAATGGGTTGTGAGGGAAACACAAGTGTGTGTCTTTCATTTATGAATTGTTATGCTATACTATGCATATCCAGTGATACATAGTTCACTTGATACTCATGGAAATTTCTTCTCTTTACAGGAGGACCCTCCGAAGTGCGGAAATGTTTTCTGCAATGTCCGCAGCAAGAACCTCTGCGGACATGAGTGTTGTAGGAGACACGCAGCATGCGCTGTCTCCAAGAATGATCTCCAGTATTGGGACCCTCAGGTATGTACTGTATGCACTAACCTGATTACTGAGGCTTTTGATTCCCCTAGAACGGCGGAATCAAGGGATATAGCTAGGGAAAAGCTTCGTACTTGGGTAAGGGGCTTCAAGAAGAACACCTCTGGCCCTTATCTTCCAAGTGAGAAGATGAGGGCGTATCTTTTTCCCCAGGCATCAGCTGAGGCAGTGATTCCCCAGCCTCAAGAGGAGATCCTTCAAGATCAAGTCCAGGTGGACGAGGAAGTCGCAGATGCGATGCAAGACATCCAGTTGTGTGACAGGATGTCTGACCTGGACGATCGTTTGGAAGAAGACCTCCTGGCAGAAGGTCAGGATCAAGTTCAAACCCCGGATGTCGTAGAGGATGAGGTCGACGAGGTGTCGGCTACTCCGGTTCAGATGCCGGAGCCTATCCCCTCAACATCGGCTGGCCTCCCAGTAGAACTGGGACAGGCCCTCTCTTCGATTGTTGGAATGATCCAACAAATGCAGAAGGAGAATCAGGAGAAGGTGGCTGCAATGGAACTGCGTATGCAGTCCCTGGCAGAATCACATGGGCCCCGGAAAAGGCTCAATGTGAAAGACCTTCCCATATGCTCAGATGCTAACCCATGGAGGTATGCTGAGCACATGCCGATGACGACTGGAAAGATCGTCATTTCGGATAAGCTGGGTTCAGTTCCCCTAGAGGAGGTAGAATTCTGGCCCAGCAAGGCATCATATCCGGACTGCTATGTCCGGCTGAGAAAAGAACCAGCTTCAAGGGAGGAGACAGAGCCGAAGGAGGTCATTGTTATGGACCACGCTAAGGCTCAAGCCCTACTTTCATCCTCGATGAAAGAGAGGGGCTTCTCGAATTCGAAGGTAGCTGCATTGAGCAAGAAGCTCCCTTCGTTTGTGTCCTCTCCTGATAGAGCCTTCCCCTTTTTACAAAAAGGGTTTGCGGCTGTCCTAAAGGCAGTCGAGGCCGGCAAGCCTTGCCCCTCCCTGGAGGAGTGTAAACCCTTGTCGCTGGCTCTACCTATGGACCACAAAGACTGGAAGGATGTCCATCTAACATTCTCAGTGGGAAAGTTGGAGGCTGATATTGCCGGACGGCAATTCGGCGAGGACCTCCCCAAGCTGTCCGAATCTCTTTTACGAAGAGAGTTCGAGACAAAAGAAAGACTGGCTGCCTCAATGTCTCATCAGACTACTCTCGAGACGATGGCAAGTGACCCCAAGGTCCATGAAATGTTCATGGTAGTGGCTAAGTCTCACTTAGCCACAGTGACGAAGGACCTTTATAACTTCGTCAAGGCAAGGAGAGCTTGCAGGGAGTTCGTGTTCACCGGGGCTTCGGTGAGACACGAGCCAAGGAAGTTAATCTCCTCCAACATTTGGGGAAAAGACCTTTTCCCTACCGATGTGGTCAAAGAGGTTGTTGATAAGGCCGCCGTGGAGAATAGAAATCTTCTCCAGAAGTGGGGCCTGGCTATCAAAAGAAAATCTTCCCCGGATGAGGGTCCTCAACCAAAGAGGAAGAATATGAAGACTAGGCTACCATCTCGGCCAGCCAAGCCTTATAGACAGCAACAGCAACTGCAATTGCCTTTGCCTCCAGTGCCCCAGATGGTGGCACAAACCCCGACTGCCTTTCAGTGGGTACCCCAGGCGGTACCAGGTCAGTCAACCACATTCGCCCCAACGTTCGAAGGACAGTCTTCTTCCTTTCGTGCAAAACCTAGAGGAGCAGCCAGAGGCTCGTCTAGGCGCCCCTCAAGGGGAAGGGGATTCAGAGGTGGTCGTGGTCAGGGAGGCAAGACCTCAGGACGGCAGTGCAAGTGAAATGATACCGGTAGGAGGGAGACTGATGAAATTTTGGGATCGCTGGACCTTCGATCCCTGGGCCCAAAGCCTACTCAAGAATGGACTGGGTTGGAGCTGGTACAGCACTCCACCCCCATGCCTTCGGTTTTTCCAACACTCCACCCCCATTTTGGAGGAGTACGTTCAAGAACTGTTGGAGAAAAATGTGATCCGAAAGGTGAAGTCCATCAAATTCCAAGGGAGGCTGTTTTGTGTTCCCAAGAAAGACTCGGAAAAGCTCAGAGTCATTCTGGACTTGTCACCACTCAACAAGTTCATAGTGAATTGCAAATTCAAGATGCTAACACTGCAACACATAAGGACCTTACTGCCCAAGAGGGCATACTCAGTCTCTATAGACTTGTCAGACGCCTATTGGCACATTCCAATCAGCCGTCGACTCTCCCCCTACCTAGGGTTCAGGCTACAACGAAAACTGTACGCCTTCAGAGCCATGCCATTCGGGCTAAACATAGCCCCAAGGATTTTCACGAAGCTTGCGAGCGCAGCTCTCAAACAATTACGCCTAAAGGGAATTCAGGTAGTAGCCTACCTGGACGACTGGCTGGTGTGGGCAGCATCCGAGACCGAATGCTTGCAAGCTTCCAGTCAGGTGATCCAGTTCCTAGAGTACCTAGGCTTCAAGATCAACAAGAAAAAGTCTCGACTTTCTCCATCCCAAAAGTTCCAGTGGCTAGGAATCCACTGGGACCTTTTGTCACACAGTTTCTCCATCCCAATGAAGAAAAGGAAGGAGATAGCGGGCTCTGTCAAGAGACTTCTAGATTCCGAAAGGATATCAAGACGCGAACAGGAGAGGGTACTAGGCTCTCTCCAGTTTGCTTCAGTGACAGACCCAGTGCTAAGAGCACAGCTAAAGGATGCAACCGGAGTTTGGAGAAGGTATGCATCAAACGCGCGAAGAGACCTGAGAAGACCAGTGCCGCCTCGGCTACGTACTCTTCTCAGACCTTGGTCCCAAGCCAGACATCTAAAGAAGTCTGTTCTTCTTCAGCCACCTCCCCCGTCGTTGACGATTCACTCAGACGCCTCAAAGGAGGGATGGGGAGGTCACTCTCATCGGAAAAAAGTCCAGGGGACTTGGTCCAAGCTATTCAGGACCTTTCATATAAACTTTCTAGAAGCTATGGCAGTGCTCCTTACCTTAAAGAAAGTCTCCCCGCGTCACTCGATCCACATAAGATTGGTGACAGACAGCGAGGTGGTTGTGAGATGCTTGAATCGACAAGGGTCGAGGTCACCACCTCTCAACCAAGTGATGTTAGCCATTTTCCGATTGGCGGAAAAGAAGAAGTGGTACCTGTCGGCAGTTCACCTTCAAGGAGTCCACAATGTGACAGCGGACGCTCTATCCAGGTTCACACCGATAGAGTCGGAATGGTCCTTAGACGCAGGATCATTTTCCTTCATTCTGAATCAAGTCCCAGAACTGCAAATAGACCTCTTTGCGACGAAAGACAACAAGAAGTTGCCCCTGTACGTGTCCCCGTACGAGGACCCCTTAGCGGAAGCAGTGGACGCAATGTCCCTCGACTGGAACAGATGGTCCAGGATTTATCTGTTCCCTCCTCACAACCTTCTGTTGAGGGTCCTCAACAAACTGAGATCCTTCAAGGGGGTAGCGGCAATAGTGGCCCACAAGTGGGCGAACAGCATGTGGTTCCCCTTGGCGTTGGAACTACAGATGAAGTTCGTGCCGCTACCACATCCAGTTCTGACCCAGCGAGTCCAGAAGTCGACTGTCTGCGCTTCATTACAGAAAACCCAGACCCTGCAGCTCATGATTTTCTCGCCCTAGCGGTGAGAAAGCGCTTCGGGATTTCGAAAGCCAGCATAGACTTCCTAGAGGAATACAAGTGCAAATCGACTAGAAGGCAATATGAGTCATCTTGGAGAAAATGGGTGGCCTTTGTAAAGGCAAAGAATCCGCAGGAGATCTCAACAGATTTCTGCTTATCTTTCTTCATCCATCTCCATGGCCAAGGATTGGCAGCTAACACGATTTCAGTGTGTAAATCGGCTTTGATGAGACCCATTTTATTTGCCTTCCAGATCGACCTAGGTAACGAGATCTTTAATAAAGTTCCGAAAGCCTGCGCTAGGCTCAGACCTTCAGCACCTCCAAAGCCCATCTCATGGTCTTTAGACAAAGTTCTTCATTTCGCCTCCTTGTTGAGCAATGAAGAATGTGCGTTAAAGGATTTGACGCAAAAAGTTATTTTCCTATTTGCACTCGCGTCCGGGGCCAGGGTTAGTGAGATCGTAGCCCTCTCGAGAGAGGCAGGTCGTGTTCAGTTCCTGGATGGGGGGGAGCTGAACCTGTTTCCGGATCCTACGTTTCTCGCCAAGAATGAGTTACCCACCAACAGGTGGGGTCCCTGGAGAATCTGTCCTCTGAAAGAAGATGCATCTCTATGTCCAGTAGAATGCCTAAAGGTCTATCTTCGTAGAACTTCAGACTTCAAGGGTAGTCAACTATTCAGGGGAGAAACATCAGGCTCAAATTTATCTCTGAATCAACTCAGAGCGAAAATGACATATTTTATTCGCAGAGCGGATCCTGACAGTACACCCGCAGGTCACGATCCGAGGAAAGTTGCCTCATCCCTAAATTTCTTTAATTGTATGGATTTTGAACATCTCCGTTCATACACGGGCTGGAAGTCTTCCAGGGTGTTCTTTCGCCACTATGCGAAGCAAGTAGAGGAACTTAAGAGATCTGTGGTAGCAGTGGGTCGTGTAGTTAACCCTACTGTTTAACTCTGCGAGGAACAGTGGTCTTAATTGGGACGATTAAGTCCAGGGTGAGTGTGTAGGTACATACTGTACTACAAACTAAATGAGGGCACCAAGTGCCCATATAGACTGTTCCTTCCTTCAAAGGTGAACCTTGCATAAGTTCAGACATGTGTGCCAAGCGTTTCTAACGCTAATGTGATTGATTTGTAATACAGATTTTTTATGACTTGATACCTTGGTATCTCATTAAAGTGGTGTTTAATGGTTTTTCTTTCAGATAAACAAGTTCTGTTTACTATCATACTTATGCTTAAAGTTTTGGGTTACCCTCTTTTATATAAATATATATATTTGTTGTTAACCTGTCTGTTTATTATCTGTCAATAAACTTGTTCTTGAGAACCTTGCGTCTCTTTCACCTGTGTCAATTTATTGGTATAATTGAGCATTTTAATTCTATGTATCTTATCTGGGATAATTCTGATAGAATTGTTCTGTTTTGCAAGCTATGTTGCATTGGTTTATGTAAGTCCCCTAATGGGAGGACTCCGTCCCATAAAGGGACGAGGGCGGTTTTATTAGTTTCTTCCTATGCGGATATAAACCTTTGTCCAATACAAGTATTGTGCGGATGACTGGTCAATATATTGACGCAGTGGTTCTATACAAACTATGCTTTACTTAATATAGGGCGAGACCACTATATTAGCTTGCCTGGTATTCATACATAGATATATGTACTCTTCGAGACTTTCCAGAGTCTAGTAGGACTCTTCCCTGTAGGGGGCAGGAAGCTCTAACATAGTTTATAGTTAGTTGAAAAGATGTATAACGGTAACATCTTAGGTCTCTAGGTCTAGTCGACCGGGAATAAATATCTCCGGGGAGTACGGCACGTTCTGAGAATCCACAGATACAGTAATGCTCTGGTACACTTCCATCAGGACGACATGGCTTGAGCCCAAAAAACGGATTTTGAGCGAAGCGAAAAATCTATTTTTGGGTGAGATAGCCATGTCGTCCTGATGGACCCGCCCTTGCCTTTCTAAGAAAGGGCTGTAGGACCCCTCCCTACATACAGTATCTGTAGCACCTCGTGTACGCTACAAGGAATACAGATGGCGCCAGGATTGGCGCCAGGCACGCATACGAATCGGGGGATAGGGAAGCCTTGGGAGCGGCTCCCCTTTTTCTTTCCCGAATTCGTATCTCGTCAATCTCCCTCCTACGAGACGAATCTCTATTCAGGTCGTAGATTGCCATGTGACGTGTCTAGAATACGTCCTCTGATATGTCGCGATATCCCTTTCACGAGGGATACTCGCTCCAGGAGTTAGAATTCTGGTACCTTAAGGTAAATTCTCTGGGAATATCGCCGTAGTTGTAATATACCCTAGGAAGCTACCCTATAGGAACTTCCATCAGGACGACATGGCTATCTCACCCAAAAATAGATTTTTCGCTTCGCTCAAAATCCGTTATATATATATATATATATATATATATATATGTATACTGTATATATATATATATATATATATATATATATATATATATATATATATATATATATATATATATATATATGTATACTGTATATATATATATATATGTGTATATATATATGTATACTGTATATATATATATATATATATATATATATATATATATATATATGTATATATATGTATATATATATATATATATATATATATATATATATAATCAGGCACTTTATCTTTACTATATAGCCAAAATTATTATCATTGTTATTAGTATTGTTATTGTTGTTATTATTATTATTATTATTATTATTATTATTAGTAGTAGTAGTAGTAGTAGTAGTAGTAGTAGTAGTAGTAGTAGTAGTAGTAGTAGTAGTAGTAATGTTATTAATATCATTATTTTGAAATTTCAATTCGACTTGCAACAAAAGTATCTTACGATTTACTAATCGTATGAAGAGCAACTCAAACAATATTTATTATTATTATTATTATTATTATTTTTATTATTATTATTATTATTATTATTAGCCAAGCTACAACCCTAGTTGGAAAAGCAAGATGCTATAAGCCCAAGGGCTTCAACAAGGAAAAATAGCCCAGTGAGGAAAGGAAATAAGGAAATAAATAAATGATGAGAATAAGTTTGAGTTTGATTAGAAATGGAGCAAATCCAATTGGTTCTGGAATCTCTCGAAAGGTCGACTTATCCAATGTTAACATCATGAACCTTTGACATCTGTGGAAAAGGTCAAGGATTTGCTGGAAAGGTCGCTTGTGTGCCTTTGAAGATCAAAAGGAATAGGTTTGAGACATTTTTATTTTTTTTATTTTTTGGAAATTTTTTTTTTATTATTATTACTTCCGTCAACGAAGTTGGAAGGAAGTTATGTTTTATCCCCTGATTGTTTGTTTGTGTGTGTATGTTTGTTTCTAAACAGCTTCCTGGCCACAATTTTAAACGTAGAGTAATGAAACTTGTAGGGATTAATTATTATTATTATTATTATTATTATTATTATTATTAGTGTACGCGACCCGTAGAAAATGACGGCTTTTGTATTTAGATAGATATGCACTCACACGCATACCCCTCTCGCCAGAGTATGACTATTCCCTCTCCCCCTACCCGAGGGATGGGGGAGACCTAAGCGTGACCGGAAATATATATATATATACATATATATATATATATATATATATATATATATATATATAAATTAGGAGATGATGAATGGAGAAGTATTGATTTAAAAGCTCAAAATAATGATAACATGCGAAATGTAATTGAGATCCTTTGAGTTAATAGGCGTACGATGAGATTATTATTATTATTATTATTATTATTATTATTATTATTATTATACATATATATAAGTATATATATACATACATATATATATATGTATGGGTGGATGGATGGTGTGAAGAAAGCTCTGAGTGATAGGAGGATAGATGTGAGAGAGGCAAGAGAGCGTGCTAGAAATAGGAATGAATGGCGAGCGATTGTGACGCAGTTCCGGTAGGCCCTGCTGCTTCCTCCGGTGCCTTAGATGACCGCGGAGGTAGCAGCAGTAGGGGATTCAGCATTATGAAGCTTCATCTGTGGTGGAAATGTGGGAGGTTGGGCTGTGGCACCCTAGCAGTACCAGCTGAACTCGGCTGAGTCCCTGGTTAGGCTGGAGGAACGTAGAGAGTAGAGGTTCCCTTTTTTGTTTTTGTTTCTTGTTGATGTCGGCTACCCCCCAAAATTGGGGGAAGTGCCTTTGGTATATGTATGTATGTATATATATATATATATATATATATATATATATATATATATATATATATATATATATATATATATATATATATTAGACTCACACACACACACACACATATATATATATATATATATTAGACTCACACACACACATATATATATATATATATATATATATATATATATATATATATATATTAGACTCACACACACACACATATATATATATATATAAATATATATATATATATATATGTATATATATATATATATATATATATATATATATATATATATATATATATATTAGACTCACACACACACACATATATATATATATATATATATATATCTATATATATATATATATATATATATATATATATATATATATATATATATATATATTAGACACTTGTTCTTTATTATATAGGGGATATAATTCAAAGAGAAAATGTGATGATAGGTCTTTACTTGAAATATGTTTTTTTTTTCTTATAATGATAATCTTTTTTTCATGCTACTCATTTTTAATTTTTTCTAATGTTTCTCGAAAGAAAAATGTCGTAATTACCTCAAGAGTCCAACGTTTCATATATCCAATTTTGTGTTGGAATAATTAATTGAAACTTTCAGACCACAAACGCCATCTATTGGTGGAATATTTAGTCATCTAACATTTCTTTGTAAAGTCTCATTTCTTCCATCTCTCTTCTTCAGATATCTTTGAACTTAGCATTTCCCCTCCAGAGAAATCTGTGGCTTTCCCTTCCAGCATGGAATTCCAAATATTCCAGATGCAGAAATGCGTTTCCAGTATTCGAGATTTATGCTTTGAAGCAAGAGGAAGTCACACTCGTAGTGACAGAAAAGGAGAGGGAGATATTTTATCGCTTGAGCAGACAGTAGTCCAAGCACTTGGCGCCTTTTATTCGCATTTCTAACTTGCGATAATGTTTACATTTTGACCTTTAAAACGTTACTAAACATTTCTAATGAATAAACAGAGAACGTTTTGAGGGTATGAGAATAAGGCGACCTATTATTATTATTATTATTATTATTATTATTATTATTATGATTATTATTATTATTATCAGCTAAGCTATAACCCTAATTGAGAAAACTAGATGCTAAAAGTCCTAGGGCTCCAAGAGGGAAAAATAGCCCTGTGAGGAAAGGAAATAAATGATATGAGCCCTTGTTGGAAAAGGAAGATGCTAAAAGTCCAAGGGCTCCAACAGGGAAAATAGCCCAGTGAGGAAAGGAAATAAGGAAATAAATGATACGAAAAGCAATGAACAATTAAAATAAAACGTTTCATAAGCAGTAACAATATTATCACAGATTTTTCGTATATAAACTATAAAAGTGTTAAAACTAATGAGAGAGAGAGAGAGAGAGAGAGAGAGAGAGAGAGAGAGAGAGAGAGAGAGAGAGAGAGAGAGAGAGAGAGAGAGAGAGAGAGATGCCTTGGAATATTTTATAGGGTTCACGAGTAGACTTTTTTTAATCTCTTTAACTCTACGAGACAAACAAGTTTCTTGGACCGATGGCTACGTGTTTACGGTCTCTATCCGGATTTTCTCTATTCACTCTTATAATCTTTCCAGTCATTTCCAGATACCAATTTTCTCTATCCTTGAACTCTTTCCAGTCTTTTCCAGCTATCATTTTTCTCTTAAACTCTTTCCAGTCCTTTCCAGGTACCAATTTTCTTATCTATTTCCCTGAAGTTCTTTCTAGTCCTTTCCAGATACCAATTTTCCCTAATTCCATTAAACTCTTTCCAGTCATTTCCAGATACCAATTTTCCATATATACCTTAAACTCTTTCCAGCATTTCTAGTTATCTATTTTTCCTATTTCCCTTAAATTCTCTCCAGATACCAATTATCCCTATTTCCCTTAAACTCTTTCCAGTCATTTCCAGATACCAATTTTCTCTATTTCCCTCAAACTCTTTCCACTCATTTCCAGATAGCAATTTTCCCTATCCTTGAACTCTTTCCAGATACCAATTTTCCCTATTTCCCTTAAACTCTTTCCAGTCATTTCCAGATACCATTTTTCCATATTTCCCTTTAACCCATTCCAGTCATTTCCAGATAGCAATTTTCTCTATCCTTGAACTCTTTCCAGATACCAATTTTCCCTATTTCCCTTAAACTCTTTCCAGTCATTTCCAATTACCAATTTTCTCTATTTCCCTCAAACTCTTTCCAGATCTTTCCAGATACCAATTTTCTCTATTTCTCTCAAACTCTTTCCAGACCTTTCCAGATACCAATTTTCCCTATTTCCCTTAAACTCTTTCCAGTCCTTTCCAGATAGCAATTTTCTCTATCCTTGAACTCGTTCCAGATACCAATTTTCCCTATTTCCCTTAAACTTTCCAGATACCAATTTTCCCTATTTCCCTTAAACTCTTTCCAGATACCAATTTTCCCTATTTCCCTTAAACTCTTTCCAGTCATTTCCAGATACCCATTTTCCCTATTTCCCTCAAACTCTTTCCAGTCATTTCCAGACCCCAGTTATCAATTCCATACTGAAATGAGATATTCCGTTAACACCCTTCTCGACAACCGCTCGGAGAGGAGTTCGTCTTGAAAATGTCCGCATTAAATATCCAACTGTGTTTATATTCAGTTGACCCGTGTTCGACCCTTGTCTGGACTTCAAGTTTTAAGTGGCTAGCGAAGATCGCCAAGGCTAAGGTTTTCGTAACCCTTTTGAGCATATTAACCTTTAACTTTCATTGATATTAATTTTTTTGAATATATAACGAAGCAAGAACAATTATAGAACAAACCTTAATAATAATAATAATAATAATAATAATAATAATAATAATAATAATAATAATATTCTAAGTGGTTAGCGAGGATCTGTAAAGGTTTAGTTTTTTTTAACCCTTTTTAGCATATTAAACTTTGCATTTCATTAATATTACTTTGTGTTGAATATATAACAAAGCAAGAACAATTATAAAACAAAGGTTAAGGATAATAATAATAATAATAATAATAATAATAATAATAATAATAATAATAATAATAATAATAATAATAATGATAATAATAATAATAATAATAATAACAATTGACATATTCATTATTTTAATGATAATAATAATAATATTGATGATATTGGTATTATTACTAGCTAAGCTACAACCCTAGTTAGAAAAGCAGGATGTAACAGTATGTGCCCAAGGGCTCCAACAGGGGAAAATAGCCCAGTGAGGAAATGAAATAAATAAACTATGTACGAATACTTTGTAGCGTTATTATTATTATTATTATTATTATTATTATTATTATTATTAGCAAATGATTGGAGTTCCCACTTATCTTGCTCTCCTCTTCTTCTTCTTCTTCTTCTTCGTATTATTATTATTATTATTATTATTATTATTATTATTATTATTATTATCATTATTACTAGATAAGCTACAACCGTAGTTTGAAAAGCTGGATGCTATAAACTCAAGGTCTCCAACAGGAAAAAAAAAATACCAGTAAGGAAAGGAAATAAATAAGTAAATAATGTTTGTTTTTCCAATACTTCGTTGTATCCTTTTTTTACAAATTTGGTCAATGGTCCTTTCCCACTAGTTTGTTGCCTCATCTGTACAAAAAAATATTGCTTTAAGCTACATCATTACTCGTTCTTTTTCTCTCTTTATGACGTCACGAGGAGATAAGCCTGGAAAAAAAGGCCTTGTCTCCCCCACAGGTGTTTGTTGGCAGTGACCACAATGGTAGCGTCGCGGGCTTCTGTTTCAGAGGTCCCGAGTTCGCGCTCCCGCTAGGATGCGAATAGTGTGAGACCTTCTACCTGGAGTACTCCCCAGGGTGGCGCCTGGGGGGTGAGGTTAGGGGGGGGCTAGTAATAGTCCCTGCTGGCTTATGGTCGCCCGAGGAGAATGATGTAGATCGTCTCAGGGGAGACCTAAAACCCGTAACTTTAACTTTAGCTTTTTAATGGTCAGAGATTGACCTTTTCAGAGGTTGACCTTGACGGAGGTTGATCTTGACAGAGATTGCCATTTTCAGAGGTTAGCCTTGTTTGAACTTTTCAGAAATTGGCCTTTTCAGAGGCTGACCTTTTCAGAGGTTGATCTTGACGGAGGTTGATCTTGACGGAGGTTGATCTTGTCAGAGGTTGCCCTTTTCAGAGGTTAACCTTGTTTGAACTTTTCAGAAATTGGCCTTTTCAGAGGCTGACCTTTTCAGAGGCTGACCTTTTCAGAGGTTGATATTTTTAGAGGTTGACCTTGACAGAGGTTGATCTTGACAGAGGTTGATCTTGTCAGAGATTGGCCTTTTCAGTGGTTACCCTTGTTTGAACTTTTCAGAAATTGGCCTTTTCAGAGGCCGACCTTTTCAGAGGTTTATCTTTTTAGAGGTTGACCTTGTTAGAGGCTGACTTTCAGAGATTGATCTTGTCAGAGATTGGCCTTTTCAAAGGTTAACCTTGTTTGAACTTTTCCGGAATTGGCCTTTTCAGAGGCTGACCTTTTCAGAGGTTTATCTTTTTAGATGTTGACCTTGACAGAGGTTGATCTTGCCAGAGATTGGCCTTTTCAGAGGATGATTTTCAAAGGTTAACCTTTTAGAGATTGACCTATTCTTTGGTTGAACTTGTCAGAGGTTGACCTTTTCAGAGGTTGACTTTTTCAAAGGTTTACCTTTTCTTAGGATGACCTTTTCAAAGGTTTAAACTGACCTTTACAGAGGTTGCTCTTGACAAAGGTTGGCCATTTCAGAGGTTAACTTTTTCAAAGATTGACTACTCTCTCTGCCCGCTACCCGAAGGATGGGCAGAGACTGGGTATTACACATCTCGCCTCTGAACGTGACTGGAAAGAAATATATATATATATATATATATATATATATATATATATATATATATTTTTATAGGTCGATAAATCTTGATAGTGCAGGGTTGCGGCGGCCTATTGGAAACGTCCCCTGCTTGGCGTTTATCCGGACCGGAGTTCGAGTCCCGCTCAAGTTCGATAGTTTCTTGTAGTGTTTGCAACCTCACCAAGCCTTATAGGTCAACCTGCTGCGTCATCAGCAGCCATTGCCTGGCGCTCCCTAATCATAGCTTGGGTGGAGAGGGTGCCTTGGGTGCTGATGATATGTATATATTGTCACTCTCTTGGTCATTGTCCTGCTAGCTAGGCTATTGTTACTGTTGTACCAACCGTATGTCACACGATCGTACATAGTTCATTTTGTGCTTGTATCTTCCGCTCTCCCCTCGCACTAAAAAGAAAATTAAATAACATGTCTGTTTTTCTCATGGTAAAGGTGTCGATTCTTAAACCTGAAAATTCTTGTTGCTTTGAGATTTTGTATATAAAGGAGAGTATTTTACAATAAACTCACTCAGTTGCTTTCAACCTGCCTTTGAGTCACAACCTTCTCTCGGCCCGTCACACTGTCCTTTGCCACTGCCATTCATGAGCGGCCTTTTAAACCTTGAAGTTATCTGCATGCTTGCAAATTATTGCAACGCAAAGACCAAATTGCGTGCCATAGGGCTTCTGTGTATGACAGATTTGCAATTGTTCTGTGGTCCAGAAATTAATTTTCTGGACTATTGGTCACGTTTCAAAATTCTCTCTCTCTCTCTCTCTCTCTCTCTCTCTCTCTCTCTCTCTCTCTCTCTCTCTCTCTCTCTCTCTCAAAGTTAAATATGCAGTTCATACTCTCCCTTTAATTGAGACTAGTATCAGAGGAGAGACGCGAAGAATTAGAAGAAAAAGTTCCCTCTCTCTCTCTCTCTCTCTCTCTCTCTCTCTCTCTCTCTCTCTCCTCTCTCTCTCTCTCTCCTCTCTCTCTCTCTCAAAGTTAATTATGCAGTTCATACTCTCCCTTTAATTGAGACTGTATCAGAGGAGAGACGCGAAGAATTAGAAGAAAAAGTTCCCTCTCTCTCTCTCTCTCTCTCTCTCTCTCTCTCTCCTCTCTCTCTCTCTCTCTCTCTCTCTCTCTCTTCTCTCTCTCTCATCTCCTCTCTCTCTTAAAGTTAATTATGCAGTTCATATTCTCCCTTTAATTGAGGACTAGTATCAGAGGAGAGACAATAAGAATTAGAAGAAAAAGTTCTCTCTCTCTCTCTCTCTCTCTCTCTCTCTCTCTCTCTCTCTCTCTCTCTCCTCTCTCTCTCTCTCTCTCTCTCAAAGTTAATTATGCAGTTCATACTCTCCCTTTAATTGAGACTAGTATCAGAGGAGAGACACGAAGAATTAGAAGAAAAGGCTCTCTCTCTCTCTCTCTCTCTCCTCTCTCTCTCCTCTCTCTCCTCTCTCTCTCCTCTCCTCTCTCTCCTCTCTCTCTCTCTCTCTCTCTCTCTCTCAAAGTTAATTATGCAGTTCATATTCTCCCTTTATTTGAGACTAGAATCAGAGGAGAGACTCGAAGAATTAAAAGAAAAAGTTATTAAAGGTCAAAGGCCCTTAATTAGCATAGCTAAAGATTAGCTAACTTAATTATAAAAGAATTCCTCACTCTTAATATTTTCGTTTAAAGCTATACCTTACCCGCTGCAGACACTGTCCTTTGGCTGATCGAAGATATTAACTCCTTTTAAACAATAATTTCTTTTTTTACTTCTTATCATATTTCATTTAAAGCATCAGATAAAACTCATTTTCATCATGAAGAATCGATCAATGAATTGATATGTGAATGCAGTGTTATTCACTATGACGAACCTCTTTTAGAGATGTATAATACATCTAAACGATGTTCGTCATATTATTATTATTATTATTATTATTATTATTATTATCTTTATTATTATTATTATTATTATTATTTTGTTATTATTATTACTCTTATAATTATTATTATTATTATTATTATTATTATTATTATTATTTGCTAAGCTACAACCCTCATTGGAAAAGCAGGATGCTATAAGCCCAGGGGTCCCCAATAGGGAAAATAGCCCAGTAAGGAAAAGAAAGAAGGAAAAAGTAAATATTTCAAGAACAGCAACAACACTAAAATCAATACTTCCGATATAAACTATAAAAAACATTAACAAAAACAAGAGGAAGTGAAATTAGATAGAATAGTGTGCTCAAGTGTACCCTCAAGCAAGAGAACCCTAACCCTTTGATATACCTTATCCCAAATGTAACAGATTCATTATTGGGTTTTACCTAACGTGACTACCAATTTTGGTCAAAATATGTACTGTAGTTTTTGGGTAAAATTGCTCACAAATAAACTAACAAACAGACAGGGGTGAATACATCATCATCATCATCATCATTTCAGCCTTCAAAAGTCCTTTCTTGGATGTAGGCCTTCCCCAGGTTCCTCCACAGACTTCTATCCCAAGCTATTCTGTGCCACTGTTGCTTATGTTGGTCTAAGTCATCTCGCCAGCGGGTTTTTTGTCTTCCTCGGTTCTTGTGTATCCTCGGGGTGTCCAGAAGGTTGTTCGTGATATCCATCTGTTGTCTGTCATTCTGTCATCCTGGCAATTGTGCCCTGCCCAGTTCCATTTGAGCTTGCTAATGGTTTCAAGGATATCCATTACTTTAGTTTTTTGACGTATCCATTCAGCTGTTTTTCTATCCTTCCATGTTAGATTTAGCATAATTCTCTCATGTGCCCTCTGCATTGTCCGTAATTTAAGGGAAAGCTTTTCTGTTAGATTCCAAGTTTCGGCCCCATAGGTGCCAATACATACATACAGTACATACCCTACGCAAAGTCTTCGACTTTGGCTTGTATGTAGATCTAGAGTTTGGTTTAGAATGCTGTTAGGAGATAAGACAACTTTATCAAACTATCCCTGCCATCCTTTGTTGCCTTTGTCAAAAATCGAAGATTTGCGTAGGGTATGTACTCACCCCTGCCTGTATGTTAGTTTATTTGTGAGCAACTTTACCCAAAAACTACAGTACAGATTTCGACCAAACTTGGTAGTTATGTTGGGTATGCCCCAAGGATGAATCTGTAACATTTGGGATAAGGCACATCAAAGTACAGGTACGCAACAGTACTTTGAAAATAATCACAATGTTAAGTAAATGGGTAAAAGCTAATGAACCAATTTCCACGGAACTCGATGAACATGTGGGGTATGACCCAAGGTTAAATCCATAAGATTTTGAAGAAAATACATCGAAGTGCAAGTATGCAGTGGAATTCAGAGGAAAATAAAACTGCCTGGCGTGTGTGAAAGTATGCTCTTTATTGAGTGCCATCCTAGTATTAACGCTGTGCTTAGAAAGAAAGAGACACCCCCATCTGTTTGGCAGAACATACTTAATTAAGAATCATGGCTTTATAAATAAAGGCGTTATTCACAAATTAGTGTTTGAAGGTGTATACAGCAAGGATGATTTTGAGAGGAGAGGTTTGGTGGGAAGAGGAGGCCTTTGATAGAAGGCATTGGAGAGGGCGCATCGGGCAACCGACCCCTTAATGTAGAGATAACGGTGGGCAGAAAGAAAGATAAGATGAAGGATGACATGGAGAGAAGAGCTTTTGTGGAAGAGGACACCTTTGATAGAAGGCATTGGAGAGGGCGCATCAGGCAACCGACCCCTTAATGTAGATATAACGGTGGGAAGAAAGGAAGATAAGATGAAGGATGACATGGAGAGAAGAGCTTTTGTGGAAGAGGATGCCTTTGATAGAAGGCATTGGAGAGGGCGCATCAGGCAACCGACCCCTTAATGTAGAGATAACGGTGGGAAAAAAGATACAGCAAATGGATTTGCCAAAATTTTTAAAGAAAATCTTCGCCTTAGATGTTTTTTTAACGAAAAATTAACACTTATTTCTCCATTTGAGAATTGAGGACAATTCTTTTTAGCAGTTACTGACTATATATTTCCTTCCGGTCACGCTCAGCTATCCCCGTTCCTCGGGTAAGGGGGGAGAGAAGGGGTAGTCATACCCTAGTGAGAGGGAGTGCTTAAGTGCACATACCTACAAATATTCATCCATCATTTTTGACGGGTCATGTACACACTTTTAGGTATAAAACTCTTCGTAATGGGACGGAGCCGAGAGAAGGTTGTGAACTCGAAGGCAGTGTGAAAGCAACTGAGTTAGTTTATTAAAGAACAACTCCTTTATATACAAAATCTCAAAGCAACAAGAATTTTCATGTTCAAATATTGACACTGTTACAGAGGAAAAAAGCAGACATGATTTTTCAGGTTCTTTTTAGTGCGAGGGGAGAGCAAAGATACAAGCACAAAATGAACTATGTACGGTTGGTACAGGAAATATACCAAGAGGAACAGAATAAAAGGGTCTCTGTCTACCATTACTTTCTAGGATCATTTGGCACTAAAAATCATTTTTCTTTTTCAGGTAAGGAGTTGCTGGTCCCAAGGAAATTGGTTTGCGTGGCACAAGGTAAGAGAGAGAGAGAGAGAGAGAGAGAGAGAGAGAGATGAGAGAGAGAGAGAGAGTGATTATTTCACTGATATAACCCGCATTGGGTGGTAATAATTATTAAACGTCCTTTGTGTTTATGAATATAAGTAAAAAATATTCTAAATATTTTAATGAATAACTCCCAAGTACTGATATATTTTGTTGACATAATTATTATTTCCTTTTTTCGGTTAGTTTCGAAATGTATTGTATGGAACGTGTTGTTTATGCAATTAATTCATAGATGTATATATGATAATGCATTTATTACAACAATATTGATATTATTAATGTCAATGTTAGTCTTCACAGATGTAGATATGATACATGCGCGTATTGAAATAATATTAACCCTTCTGTAATGTTAATATCGAATGTATTAAAACAATATTAATGCTTTTGCGATGTTAATATTGGTTAGATTAATAAACGCGTCTCTCTCTCATTTGCAAGAGCTTTAATCATGAAAAAATAAATCTCCCTGAATGAAAAATGTAAATGAATCAGGGGACGTTATTCATTTTCTTAATTGCATACGTTTTTATTCCTTTTGCTCTCTGGAGACAAGGGCGTAACTGCTCTGTACTGATTGTGTTTTTAAATATAAGAGATGTTTGAACAAGGTAATGGAATGTTTTATTAGGACCTCGTATAAGGAGGAAATCATCATCATCATTATCATCATCGACATCATCATCATCATCAACATCATCATCATCATCATCAACTCACCATCATCTCTTCCTAAGCCTATTGACGCAAAGGGCCACGGTTAGATTTCCCCAGTCATCTCTATCTTGAGCTTTTAAATCGATTCTTCTCCATACATCATCTCCTACTTCGCGATTCTTAGTCCTCATCCATGTAGGCCTTGGTCTTCCAACTCTTCTAGCTATGTACGTATATCATCACCCTCATCATAAACACCTGTTCATTCAAATGTATGAACTTTCTTGATCATGATGATCATTATCATCATCATCATCATCTCCTACGCCTATTGACGCAAAGGGCCACGGTTATATTTCGCCAGTCGTCTCTATCTTGAGCTTTTTAAGTCAATACTTCTCCATTCATCATCTTCTACTTCAGGCTTCATAGTCTTCAGCCATGTAGGCTTGGGTCTTCCAACTCTTCTAGTTCCTTGTGGAAATAAATTTAGGTGAATTTATTGAAAATTGAATTGGTATAAAGAGGACATAAATTTAGGGAAATTTATTGAACAATGAAGAGAGGTTGCTATTAACCTATGTAACATCTTTGCTATCAGAAAATGTATAGATTTAATTTCTCTCTCTCTCTCTCTCTCTCTCTCTCTCTCTCTCTCTCTCTCCTCTCCTCTCTCTCTCTCCGACACAGCAGCTTATAACTCGACCTTCAACCTGACCTTTGACCTTAACATGTATTAATTGACGTGGATTTTCTTACACTCAAATATGAACCAAGTTTGAAGTCTCTGTGACAACGATGTAAACTTATGGCTGATTACGTGAATTGGACATTTTGCTTGACCTTTGACCTTGACCTTCCAAAGTTTAATCATTTCCAGCTTTTTACTTAACAGTTAATCCCTGCAAGTTTCATTACTCAACGATTAGAATTGCAGCCAGGAATCTGTTCACAAACAAACAAACACACAAACGGGGGGGTAAAAAATAACCTCCTTCCAACATCGTTGGCGGAGATAAATATTTCATGTTATCATAACACCAAACACATACACACACAAACAGGGGGTAAAAAATAACCTCCTTCCAACATCGTTGGCGGAGATAAATATTGGATGTTATCATAACACTAAACACATACACACACAAATAGGGGGGTTAAAAAATAACCTCCTTCCCAACTTAGTTGACGGAGATAAATATGGATGTTATCATAACACCAAACACATACACACACAAACAGGAGGTAAAAAATAACCTCCTTCCAAATTCGTTGGCGGAGGTCAATTTTTGATGTTATAACGCCAAACACATATACACACAAACAGGCGGTAAAACATAACCTCCTTCCAAATTAGTTGGCGGAGATCAATATTGGTCGTTATCATAACACCATCCATCATCGACAACTAAAATGGACGAGGATATTAATTTCTACAAAATCGAAATACAATCCTTTATTGTAATTCATCCGTGTGTGGATGAAACAGATGTACAGCTTTCATTGCCCTGATGAAGTGCAAAGCGAAAGCCATTTTTCACTTGCTGTGACAGATCTAAAGTAGGTGTTGTCATGCGATGTCCATTTTGGCCGGTATTGAAACATTTTTTTTTTGGGCGGATTTAACATTTCATCAATGGATACATTTTTGACGTTGTTAATAGTTTTATATATGACATGTCTGTTTTTGACGTTGTTACTTTTTTTAGTACGATTATTGTTAATTTGTTCTCTTCATTTATTTATTTCCTTATTTCCTTTCCTCACTTGGCTATTTTTCCCTGTGGAGCCCTTGGGCTTATAGCATCTTGCTTTTCCAACTAGGGTTGTAGCTTGGATAGTAATAATAATAATAATAACTTTTTACCTATGAGAGATTTAAGCAAAATTATTCTCCTCATACTATAGTCCATTTCTTTTATCGAGGCAGATTTGCACAGACTCGCAGCGGTGCCCTTTAGCTCGGAAAAGTTTCCTGATCGCTGATTGGTTAGAATGATCTCGTCCAACCAATCAGCGATCAGGAAACTTTTCCGAGCTAAAAGGGCACCGCTGCGAGTCAGTGCAAATCTGCATCGCTAAGAGAAATTGACTATAGGAAGAACTGTTTCTTTTGATAGGCGTGTATTTATTTGTTTGTCTGCCTGTTTATTTGTGATTCGCATAACTCAAAAACTATTCGACCGAATCTCATGAAATTTAATGGGATGATTACCCATGATCTAAGGACAATTTGATTAGATTTTGGGAGTGATTGGGTCAAAGATCAAGGCCAAGGTTACGAAGATGTAAAAAAAAAAAACTTTTTGCTATATCTTAGCCAGTTTGTATCTGATTTACGTGAAACTAGTGACAAAATGTGTATGATTAAATTGCCGATCTTGTGATATACAACTTGATATATATATATATATATATATATATATATATATATATATATTATATATATATATATATATATATAATATATATATATGTATATATACTGTATATATATGTATATATATATATATAATATATAATATATAATTATATATATACACATGTATATATATGTATATATACATGTGTATATATATATATATATTATATATATATATATATATATATATAGATAGATAGATAGATAGATAGATAGATAGATAAATATATTTTTAATATATACGTGTAGGAATGAAAAAAATAACACCATAACACTACAAGTCGAGAGCTTCGTCAGTGTTATAATCCACAACTGACTTAGAATCATTCATATCTCTCTCTCTCTCTCTCTCTCTCTCTCTCTCTCTCTCTCTCTCTCTCTCTCTCTCTCTCTCTCTCTCTCGTATTTTACCTTTACTTCAGAGCTGTAAAAGGTACATCAATATCTGGACTCATTTTTGTAATATCATCAAGTACATTATGTTACTTTGCATTTGTTAGTTTCTTATTCCTCTTTGTTTGTCTGTGTCACACAAGGAAGAAAGTAGGAACTCGTTATAGGGTTGGAGTTCTCTTACTTGAGGGTACACTCGGGCACACTGTTCTATCTAGTTTCTCTTCCTCTTGTTTTGTTGAAGTTTTTATTGTTTATGTAGGAAATATTTATTTCAATGTTTACTATTCTTAAAATATTTTATTTGTCCTTGTTTTCTTTCCTCACTGGGCTATTTTCCCTGTTGGGGGCCCCTGGGCTTATAGCATCCCGCTTTTCCAACTAGGGTTGTAGCTTAGCATTTAATAATAATAATATA
>NC_090726.1:46440221-46446025 GCF_036898095.1 Palaemon carinicauda | reverse complement strand
GATGAGTACTTTTCTTTTTAGAGAAAGTGGCATTTTACTTCTCATAATCTCATTTTGTTTACCAAAAGCTCTCCATCCCATGCTTATCCTTCTTTTAATTTGGGTCTCGTGTCCTGGAGAAACACTTACTGTCTGTTATGTATATTGTATATATATATATATATATATATATATATATATATATATATATATATATATATATATATATATATATATATATATGTGTGTGTGTGTGTGTGTGTGTGCGTGGTGTAGTGTGTAGTGCGTGTGCGTGTGCGTAATCAGACACTTGCTCCTTATTATATAGAGTAGATACAATCGTGTATCGTAAACTACATAAAATAAAGTGATATCCTTTGGAAACGTCTCATGATTGCCAGATGCGTTAGTCGTTAAAATCTGGAATCTGGAATTCTTACCAACTGGAAGACCGGCTAGAACGACTTTTGGAAATTGCAACGACAACCAATAAAATGGAAAAATGTTCTCTCTGGTCGTGATAACGATTGGCTGTTCTCGAATCCCGTGATTGGCTGCGCCAGGACTCGAAAGAAAGGCAAACTAGAGTCCTATAGGATACGTTCCTGCCTGGCGTTCTGCTGGATGGGAGTACGAGTCCCACCCAAGCTCGATAGTTTCTTGTAGTGTGTGCAACCTCACCATCCTTGTGAGCTTAGGATAAGGAGTTTTGGGGAGACTATGGGTCTACCTATCAGTAGCCATTGCCTGCCCCTCCCTGGTTCTAGATTGGGTAGAGAGAGGGCTTTGGCGCTGATCTTATGGAAATATGGTCAGTCTCTAGGACATTGTCACTGTCCCTTGCCTCTGCCATTCATGATCTGCCTTTAAACCTTTAAATTGCAAATTGTTCAGTAACATAATTGAACTCGAGGACATTGTCCTGCTAGGGCATTGTCACTGTCCCTTCCCTCTGCCATTCATGAGCTGCCTTTAAACCTTTAAATTGCAAGTTGTTGAATAAAATGATTGAACTCTAGGACATTGTCCTGCTTGCTAGGGCCTTGTCAGTCCCTACCCTCTGCCATTCATTAACTGCCTTTAAACCTTTAGATTGCAAATTGTTCAATAACATAATTGAACTCTAAGGCATTGTCCTGCTAGGGCCTTGTCAGTCCCTACCCTCTGCCATTCATGAACTGCCTTTAAACCTTTAAATTGCAAATTGTTCAATAACATAATTGGACTCTAAGGCATTGTCCTGCTAGTGCAATGTCACTGTCCCTAGCCTCTGACATTTATGAGCTGCCTTTAAACCTATAAATTGCAAATTGTTCAATAACATAATTGGACTCTAAGGCATTGTCCTGCTAGTGCAATGTCACTGTCCCTAGCCTCTGACATTTATGAGCTGCCTTTAAACCTATAAATTGCAAATTGTTCAATAACATAATTGGACTCTAAGGCATTGTCCTGCTAGTGCAATGTCACTGTCCCTAGCCTCTGACATTTATGAGCTGCCTTTAAACCTATAAATTGCAAATTGTTCAATAACATAATTGGACTCTAAGGCATTGTCCTGTTAGGGCATTGTCAGTCCTTAGCCTCTGCCATTCATGAGCTGCCTTTAAACCTTTAAATTGCAAATTGTTCAATAACATAATTGGACTCTAAGGCATTGTCCTGCTAGGGCATTGTCTGTCCTTAGCCTCTGCCATTCATAAGCTGCCTTTAAACCTTTAAATTGCAATTGTTCAATAACAATTATACTCTAAGGCATTGTCCTGCTAGGGCCTTGTCAGTCCCTAACCTCTGTCATCCATTAACTGCCTTTAAACCTATAAACTGCAAATTGTTGAATAAAATGATTGTACTCTAAGGCATTGTCTTGCTAGGGCAATGTCACTGTCCCTAACCTCTACCATTCATGAGCTGCCTTTAAACCTTTAAATTGCAAATTGTTCAATAACATAATTGGACTCCCTGTTGCATTCAAGTAGGCGTAACCCATTTTCAGAAATCCGAAACATATTTTTTCTTCGGAATTACTTCCTCTCTGTATAAAATCTCCACTTACTGTTTTAGTAAATAGTTGAGTTCCTCTTCCATCTTGCATTAAAGAGAAAAACCTCTCACGTTATAACCATCTTTTATCCTTTGTAAATAAGACGTTTTTTTTTTCCAGTCCTTCGTGCGAGTCCCCCTTCTTGGAAGCGAGTAATGTTATGTTAAAGTTAATAGATTAAAAAAGCTCAGGTGTTTCTTTGTTTTTGATTTTGGTGAAGCCTTCGGAGTTCATTTTTGAGATCTGGGAAGCAAAGCATTTCTGAGAAAAGGGGGTTCGAACCGTGTTCCATTTTTATATAGCGTCTGTGATAAGAATTTATTTTGCCTTATACAAAAAACTGGTTACTTTAATGTATTCTTATTTTTTTTCATACACACAAACTCATATATATATATATATATATATATATATATATATATATATATATATATATATATATATATATATATATATATATATATATATATATGCTGGGTTCCACAAGGCACTAAAGGAGTTGGAAGACCCCAGATCTACATGGCTGAGGACTAGGAAGCACGAAGTAGATGATGAATGGAGAATTATTGAACTAAAAGCTCAAGATAGAGACGACTGGTGAAATCTAACCGAGGTCCATTGCGTCAATAGGCGTAAGAGGAGATGATGATATATATGCACATATACAAATCTCTATCTATCTGGCTGTAGCTTAACTTTTTGCGTTGTGTTCTATGTTTCATTCTCTCTCTCTCTCTCTCTATCTCTCTCTCTCTCTCTCTCTATCTCTCTCTCTCTCTCTCTCTCTCTCTCTCTCTCTCTCTCTAAATGTCCACATCACTGCCGCCATTCTCTTACCTCTCCCCTCTCACCATCCTTCCCTACCCTTCCTCTCCCCTATTTTCTGTCTCCCCAATCTATTTTCTCCTGACTCACTAAAGTGGCTCTATTTGCTCCCCTTCAGCCTTCACCCTCTGTCTGAGACCCTTTTCATTTTTCCCTTTCCGTTCCCATCTCTTCCCTTCCTCGGACCCTCCCTCCTATCCTTCCGTATCATTTCCCCTCTCTCTCTCTCTCTCCTCTCTCTCTCTCTCTCTCTCTCTCTCTCTCTCTCTCTCTCTCTCTCTCTCGGCGTCCTGTCCTTTTTCTTCCTCTCCATCGGTCCAGAATCCTTAGATTGGCCTCGAGGGATGTTGGGTTGCAGCATCTGGTTCCTATGAATAAAGGCTCTTCTCTGTTTTGTTTGGTCATGAGGAGATGAGGGAGTTGGGGAGGTAGGCTTAGGGAGTTAAGGGGTTGGGGAAGGAGGCTTTGGGGAGCTATGGGGTTGAGGAGGGAGTCTTGAGGAGGTAAGGGGGGGGGGTAATGGAAGAAAGCTTAAGGAGTTAAGGGGTTGGGGAGGGAAGCTTGAGGGAGCTATGGGGGTTGAGGGAAGGAGGCTTGAGGAGTTAATGGGTTGGGGAGGGAGGCTTGAGGAATTAAGGGGTTGGGGAAGGAGTCTTGGGGAGCTATGGAATTGGAAGGGAGGCTTGGGGAGGGTAAGGGGTAATGGAGGAAAGCTTGAGGAGTTAAGGGGTTAGTGAGGGAGGGCTTGGGGAGCTATGGGGTTGAGGAGGGAGGCTTGAGGAGGTAAGGGGTAATGGAGGGTAGGCTTGGGGAGTTAAAGGGTTGGGGAAGGAGTCTTGGGGGAGAAATGGAACTGGAAGGGAGGCTTGAGGAGGTAAGGGGTAATGGAGGAAAGCTTGAGGAGTTAAGGGGTTAGTGAGGGAGGCTTGGGGAGCTATGGGGTTGAGGAGGGAGGCTTGAGGAGGTAAGGGGTAATGAAGGTAGGCTTGGGGAGTTAAAGGGTTGGGGAAAGGAGTCTTGGGGAGATATGGAACTTGGAAGGGAGGCTTGAGGAGGTAAGGGGTAATGGAGGAAAACTTGAGGAGTTAAGGGGGTAGTGAGGGAGGCTTGGGGAGCTATGGGGGTTGGGGAAGGAGTCTTGGAGAGCTATGGAATTGGAAGGGAGGCTTGAGGGAGGTAAGGGGTAATGGAGGAAAGCTTGAGGAGTTAGGGGGTTAGTGAGGGAGGCTTGAGGAGTTAAGGGGTAATGTAGGAAAGTTTGAGGAGTTAAGGGGTTGGGGAAGGAGTCTTGGGGAGCTATGGGGTTGGAGAGGGGAGGCTTGAGGAGGTAAGGGGTAATGGAGGAAAGCTTGAGGAGTTAAGGGGTTGGGGAGGGAAGCTTGAGGAGTTAAGGGGTTGGGGAGGGAAGCTTGAGGAGTTAAGGGGTTGGGGAGGGGAAGCTTGAGGAGTTAAGGGGTTGGGGAGGGAAGCTTGAGGAGGTTAAGGGGTTGGGGAGGGAAGCTTGAGGAGTTAAGGGGTTGGGGAGGGAAGCTTGAGGAGTTAAGGGGTTGGGGGAGGGAAGCTTGAGGAGTTAAGGGGTTGGGGAGGGGAAGCTTGAGGAGTTAAGGGGTTGGGGGAGGGAAGCTTGAGGAGTTAAGGGGTTGGGGAGGGAAGCTTGAGGGAGCCAAGATTCGATATAGATAGGATAAAAAACACTTCCGGTAGAATTTTTTTTTTTATTTGAAAAGTCCCTCCAGCTGTTTTTACCTTCCGCGATGTCTTATCCTGTTTATTTATACTTTATAAATCGGTCTCGTTCGACCAATGTTTATGGAATTCTTTTACGTAAATTCGATAATTCATTGAGTAAATCATATATGTATATATATATATATAAATATATATATATATATATATATATATATATATTATATATATATATATATATATATATATTATATATATATGTATATATATATATATATATATATATATATATATATATATATATATATATATATATATTGAGATTTTTTTCACAGAGTGCTATTATATCTGCATCTTTTTTTCACAGATGATATAATAAATTTGGAGAACTTTGTGTGTCTACATTTCTTCTTTTGGATATTATTATCATTGATATTATTATTATTATTGTTATTATTATTATTATTATTATTATTATTATTATTGTTTAAACCTCTCAATATTTGGAAAAGTATACGCACACAGATTCAACCCCTCCCCCCCTCCCGCCCCCCTCCCCCTTTCCTAATTACAACCTGTTGGTTTGGCAATTTGTGGGAGTGTGTGGTTTCCAAGTGTACCTCTCGGAGTATTCCCTCTCACTAGTGTGTGACTGCTCTCTCTCCCCCTGCTTGTGACAGATAAGAAATATGTTTATATATTGCCCGACTCTCTCTCTCTCTCTTTCCTTATTTATGGCCTTCTACCTTATAACTTCTTGGAGATATCAAGGTAGTGTCACTTGAGCTATTCCTTAGCGGTTAGGTACAATTCAGCGCTAAGCCTATTCAGCGCCAAAATTCTGCGCCTAGCCTAGTCAGTGCTAAAATTCAGTGCCAAACAATTCAACGCGAGACAATTCAGTGCCAAACAATTCAACGTGAGACAATTCAGTGCCAAACCTATTGAGCGACAAGCCTAATCAGCGCCAATCCTATTCGGTGCCAGACAATTCAGCGCCAATCCTATTCGGTGCCAGACAATTCAGCGCCAAGCCTATTCAGCGTCAAGCTTATTGAGCACCAAGCCTATTCAGCGCCAACCCTATTCAGCGCAAGCCTATTCAGCGCCTAGTCTATCCAGCGCCTAGCCTATTCAGCGCCAAGCCTATTCAGCGCCAGCCCTATTCAGTGCCAAGCCTATTCAGCGCCAATCCTATTCAGCGCTAACCCTATTCAGCGCCAACCCTATTCAGCGCCAATTCTATTCTGCGTCAACCCTATTGAGCGCT
>NC_090726.1:46420221-46435221 GCF_036898095.1 Palaemon carinicauda | reverse complement strand
GTTTAGGGTAAAATTCTTACACAGTTTCACAATGAGTTGTGACGGGCCAAGAGTAGGTTGTGACTCTTGGCCCGTCACATTAGTGACCCCGCAGTGACCCGAAAGTGTGGCTCTTGGCCCGTCACATTAGTGACCCCCGCAGTGACCCGAAAGTGTGGCTCTTGGCCCGTCACATTAGTGACCCCGCAGTGACCCGAATGTGTGGCTCTTGACCCGTCACATTGGTGACCCCAGAGTGACCCGAGAGCGTGACTCTTGGCCCGTCATAATTGGCGACCCCGGAGTGACCCGAGAGTGTGACTCATGGCCCGTCACATTGGTGACCCCGGAGCGACCCGAGAGTGGGACTATTGGCCCGTCACATTGGTGACCCCGGAGTGACCCGAGAGTGGGACTCTTGGCCCGTCACATTAGCGACCACGGAGTGACCCAAGAGCGTGACTATTGGCCATCACATTGGTGACCCCGGAGCGACCCGAGAGCGTGACTCATGGCCCGTCACGTTGGTGACCCCGGAGCGACCCGAGAGCGTGACTATTGGCCCGTCACGTTGGTGACCCCGGAGCGACCCGAGAGCGTGACTCATGGCCCGTCACGTTGGTGACCCCGGAGCGACCCGAGAGCGTGACTCTTGGCCCGTCACGTTGGTGACCCCGGAGCGACCCTAGAGCGTGACTCTTGGCCGTCACGTTGGTGACCCCGGAGCGACCCGAGAGCGTGACTCTTGGCCCGTCACGTTGGTGACCCCGGAGCGACCCGAGAGCGTGACTCTTGGCCCGTCACGTGGTGACCCCGGAGCGACCCGAGAGCGTGACTCTTGGCCCGTCACGTTGGTGACCCCGGAGCGACCCAAGAGCGACCCAAGAGCGTGACTCTTGGCCCGTCACATTGGTGACCCCGGAGTGACCCGAAAGTTCAGGCTTTCCTCATCTTAGATTGATCGCCAACCTTTTGTATAATCAAACAAATGAAGGTAGGCGTTAAGTCAATCCATAAATAGAGCTTAATATTTTTAGTTTCATGAATCAAAATTTCTAAGACAAATTGTCACTAAAAGTTGTATTTCTTTCTTAAAATCACGATAAATATCGCTTGATCATTAATTTTCTACCATTTCAAGTCAGGACAGCATATCGTGTAGTCAGAAAGGTAGCAGTGTCGTCAGCGTATTTCAAGCGTTGCACTGTAAGCGTTACTGAAAAGTCTATTAGAGTCCCTTCAACACCAAGCTTACACCCTCTTTATTATTATTATTATTATTATTATTATTATATTGTAGTTGTTGTTATTGTTATTATTATTATTATTAATATTATTATTGTAGTTGTTGTTATTGTTATTATTATTATTATTATTATTATTATTATTATTATTATTAATTATTATTATTGTAGTTGTTGTTATTGTTATTATTATTATTATTATTATTATTATTATTATTATTATTGTTGTTGTTTTTAGTTATTGTTACGTTATTATTATTATTATTATTATTATTATTATTATTGGTTATTATTATTATTATTATTATTATTATTGTTACTGTTATTTTTATTATTATCATATTATTATTATTCTTATTATTATTATTATTATAATTATTGTTGTTGTTGTGTTATTATTATTACAAGCTAAGCTACAACCCTAGTTGGAAGCAGGATGCAATTAGCCCAAGAGCTCCAAAAGGGAAAAATAGCCTTGAGAGGAAAGGAACAAGGAAATAAATAAACTATAGAAGTAATGCACAATCAATAAAAGGTTTTTAGAACAGCAACAACATTGAATTAGATCTTTCGTATATAAACTATAGAAACTTCAAAAAAATATTAAAAAAAAAAGATAGGATAGCTTACTCGAGTGTACCCTCAAGCAAGAGAGCTCTCCCTATTTTATCTTTGTGTGTGTTGATTTATTCATAAATATGCATGATTGTATATTCATTTAATATAATTTATTTATTTTTAAAGCATTTTTAAATTTTACTTATAGCTAGCTCGAGTGTACCCTCAAGCAAGAGAACTCTCTCTATTTTATCTTTGTGTGTGTTGATATATTCATAAATATGCATGATTATATATTTATTTAATATAAATTATTTATTTTTAAAGCATTTTAAATTTTACTTTATAAAGTGTCTGGGATCAGCAGTGCTTTCGCCGAGTCTTCTCTCTCTCTCTCTCTCTCTCTCTCTCTCTCTCTCTCTCTCTCTCTCTCTCTCTCTCTCTCTCTCTCTCTCAAGACGATGAATCTTTTGGAGAAAACAAACACACGGTCAGAACATTTTTTGTTTACACTGAAAGAAGTTCTTAGAACGAGATAGTTAGATAGATAGACAGATAGAAAATATTAGACTTGGGAAGCCTTTCCAAACAGGACATAGAGTGAAAAGTAAATAAAAACATTCCATGATATGCGAGTTTCCTAGAAGAGCTTTGTACTGGTGCTTGCAGTCATCCACGCACACAGTTGCCTGCTCGCGTGTGTACTGTATGTTTGCATTTATCTTTCACTTTAAAGGTTTAAAAGTCGCTCATGAATGGCAGAGGTAAGGGACAGTGACATTGCCCTAGCAAGCAGGACAATGCCCTATGGCAGAGGTAAGGGACAGTGACATTGCCCTAGAAAGCAGGACATTGCCCTAGAGACCAACCATATATGATCATCGCCCAAGCCCCTCTCCACCCAAGCTAGGACCAGGGAGGGCCAGGCAATGGCTGCTGATGACTTAGCAGATAGACCTATAGGCTCCCCCAAACCCCCCAACCGTAGCTCACAAGGAGGTTAAGGTTGCAGACACTAATGGCACTAACGAGTCTGAGCGGGACTCGAACCCTAGTCCAACAGGTCGCCAGGCATAGACGTTATCAATTAGGCCACAACAACAACATTCAGATTTTCCGTAAAGACTTGCTTTTAAAAGTTCAAACTTGTAGCAAATGCTTTTATGTTTTAACGTTGTTACTAATTATGATATATTTTGTATTTTTAGTTCATTACTTCACATATATAGTTTACGTATTTGCTTATTTTCTTTCCTCTCTAGGCTGCTTTTCCTTGTAGAGTCCTGCTGTTCCAACCACGATATAGTAAACGTTAGTGTATATTGATTTAGTTTATCTTTTCAGATCAAACTAACACTGCAATAATGATAAACTAAATCTATATACGTTAACACTTTGCTAAATCCCTTTAATTTAAAAAAGGATAAGCCGAATTAGTATACTAATAGTGTATATTGATTTAGTTTATCCTTTTAAATGAAAGGGATTTAGTAAAGTGTAAACTTACATAGGTTTAGTTTATCATTTTGAATCAAGGGGATATAGCAAAGTGTTAACGTATATTGATTTAGTTTATCCTTTTAAATGAAAGGGATATAGCAAAGTGTTAACGTATATTGATTTAGTTTATCCTTTTAAATGAAAGGGATATAGCAAAGTGTTAACGTATATTGATTTAGTTTATCATTTTAAATCAAAGAGATGTAGTAAAGTGTTAACGTATATTGATTTAGTTTATCCTTTTAAATGAAAGGGATATAGCAAAGTGTTAACGTATATTGATTTAGTTTATCATTTTAAATCAAAGAGATGTAGTAAAGTGTTAACGTATATTGATTTAGTTTATCATTTTGAATCAAAGGGATATAGCAAAGTGTTTACGTATATTGATTTAGTTTATCATTTTGAATCAAAGGGATATAGCAAAGTGTTAACGTATATTGATTTAGTTTATCCTTTTAAATGAAAGGGATATAGCAAAGTGTTAACGTATATTGATTTAGTTTATGGATGAAGTAAACTTATTGTATAATGATTTAGTTTATCCCTTTAAATCAAAAGGATTTAGCAAAGTCTTAGCGTATATTGATTTAGTTTATCTTTTTAAATCAAAGCGATGTAGTAAAGTTAGTGTATATTGATTTTTTTTCAATCTACAGGGATAGAGTAAAGCGTTTGTGTATATTTAGTTGTTTTTAATGGTAAGGATGTGTGAATTTTAGTGTATATTGATTTACTTCATGTTTTGAAATCAAAATGTAGTAAAGTTAGTGTATAATGATTTTTTTTCCAGTCTAAAGGGATAGAGTAAAATGTTTGTGTATATTTAGCGGCTTTTTAATGGAAAGGATGTATTAATGTATATTGATTTAGTTCATGTTGTGAAATCAAAGAGATGTAGTAAAGTTAGTGTATATTGATTTGTTTCTAATCTAAAGAGATAAAGTAAAGTGTTTGTATATATTTAGTTGTTTATTAATAGAAAGGATGTATTAATGTATATTGATTTAGTTCATGGTTTTATTTTAATTAAAGACAGCAAAGTGTTACTTCATCCTGATTCAGTGACCAACTCATAAACACACATTCACCAGCAAGTCTCTGTGACCATCATTAAAGTTGCCTTCTGCAAAGCATCAAGGGTAGATTCCTTGTGTCCCCCCCCCCCCCTTGTGTCCCGGCAACCCACCCACCCCCCTCCTCCAGCACAGGTAGAATATGCTCCTGGTTGAAATCCCTTTTATCTTCACTGGAGGGGTCGAAAGATTTTTTTTTTTTTTTTTTTTTTTTTTTTTGCATGGATTATGTGAAAGGGTACGTACAGTAAGGCTCTCGTATTTCTATATTTTGTTTTTTCATCTGTGTCTCTCGTTTTGGTGAGATGTTATTGTGATGTCTAAGTTTCGTAAACATTAAAAGAAAATGTATCTGATTATGGATAAAAAATATTATATTTTATATTTTTCTTGATCGTCCGTCTCATTCATATCTCATTTTGATGAGTTTCTTACCGGTAAGTTATCATGATAGCTAAATTTCGTAAACGTTATTATGAAAAAAATTCCCGATTATGCATATATAATAAAAATATTGGATTTAATTTTTTTTTCTATACATGAAGTAAGATTTATTCGTTTACCAAATGAAAATTGGGAAATGAAATTAAAATTATGTTGATTATCATGATTTTTTTATGGGAAATGATATGAAATGTTTCTGCTTTGTAGAAATATATTTCATATGATTTTTCATTAACATTGGTTTTGATTTGGTTTTAATAAAGGACGATGATTTTGATAAATGGCAATGAATATTTACAAGATGAAAAAAATATCCATTACTTTACGATCGAAAACAGTGAAATCTTTAATATTAAACCAAGCTTCATTTGCAGTAGTTATTGGTGAACATATTAATTATTATTATTATTATTATTATTATTATTATTATTATTATTATTATTTGCTAATATACAACCCTAGTTGGAAAAGCAGGATGCTATAAGCCCAGGGGCTTCAACAGGGAAAATAACCCAGTGAGGAAAGGAAACAAGGACAAATTAAATATTTTAACAACAGTAACATTAAAATAAATATTTCCTATATAAACTATAAAAAAACTTTCACAAAACAAGAGGAAGAGATATAAGATAGAATAGTTTGCCCGAGTGTACCCTCAAGCAAGAGAACTCTAACCCAAGAGAGTGGAAGACCATGGTACAGAGGCTATGGCACTACATAAGACTAGAGAACAATGGTTTTGATGTTAGAGTGTCCTTTTACTAGAGGAGCTGCTTACCATAGCTAAAGTCTCTTCTACCCTTACCAAGAGGAAAGTGGCCACTGAACAAATACAGTGCAGTAGTCAACATCTTGAGAGAAGAAGGAATGTTTGGTTATCTCACTGTTGTCAGGTGTATAAGGACAGAGGAGAATATGTAAAGAATATGCCAGACTATTCGGTGTACGTGTAGGCAAAGGGAAAATGATCCGTAACCAGAAAGAAGGATCCAATGTAGTACTGTCTGGCCAATCAAAGGTCCTCATAACTTTCTAGCGGTAGTATCTCAACGGGTGGCTGGTGCCCTGGCCAACCTACTACCTACAGATGTTTGGTATTTGATAAATTCAGGATCAAAAGACATTGTTTATTAAAACACCTTTTTGTTTTTGAAGGTTTAAAGGCCACTCATGAGTGCCAGAGGCAAGGAACAGGACAATGCTGTAGAGACTGACCATATATCCATATGACCAGCTCCCAAGCTCCCTCTCCCTCAAGCTAGGACCAGGTAGGACCAGGCAATGGCTTCTGATGACTCAGCAGGTAGACCTATCCTATCCCTCACCCACAATAACGGCGAGGTTGTAGACAATAATAGAAACTATGGAGCTTGAGAGGGGGCTCGAACTCTCGTCCAACAGACTGCTAGACAAAGGTTTCCAGTAGTGTTTGGATTTCGAAAATATAAGATCCTGTAAATAGTTGAAATTAAGAAAACGTTACATGGGTGACATCAAGGTTTTAAAGATGTTTTTAGATGTTTCCTTTTTACTTTCGTAGCTTTAAATAGAACAAAATAAAATGGAAATAAATATTGCAAAACTGAGGATAAAACAAGAGAAGAAAAGAGACAGTGGAAAGAGACACAGGACGGACAGACCCATTTGCTCATTTTGCTAAGTTCTTTGTACCTTTTGTTTGTCTTTCCTTTTGTTTTGGGTTATATTAAGCAACCACTCTCTCTCTCTCTCTCTCTCTCTCTCTCTCTCTCTCTCTCTCTCTCTCTCTCTCTCTCTCTCTCTCTCTCAGTTGGATAGAAGCTTAAGCTCACTTATCTTTCCAGTTTGGTGTGCTTGTGATACCTAGATTTTGCTCTCTCTCTCTCTCTCTCTCTCTCTCTCTCTCTCTCTCTCTCTCTCTCTCTCTCATTAGCTATTGGATACAAGCTTAAACTCACTTATCTTTCTAATGTGGAGTGTTTGTTACCTTGCTCTCTCTCTCTCTCTCTCTCTCTCTCTCTCTCTCTCTCTCTCTCTCTCTCTCTCTCTCTCGTTAGCTATTGGATACAAGCTTAAACTTACTTATCTTTCTAATGTGGAGTGTTTGTTACCTTGCTCTCTCTCTCTCTCTCTCTCTCTCTCTCTCTCTCTCTCTCTCTCTCTCTCTCTCTCTCTCTCTCAGTTGGATACAAGCTTAAACTCACTTATCTTTCTAGTTTGGAGTGGTTGTGTTACCTCTCTCTCTCTCTCTCTCTCTCTCTCTCTCTCTCTCTCTCTCTCTCTCTCTCTCTCTCTCTCTCTCTCTCCTCTCTCTCTCTCTCTAAATAGATAGATAGATAGTTATATAGATAGATATATAGATAGATAGATAGATAGATAAATAGATAGATAGATCGATAGGTAAATACATAGATAGATAGATAGATATCAGCTACAAATCAATATTTATATTTGCTTGGTGTACTTGGGTAGTTGGGTACGACCCTGTTTTTGGTATTTTCCAATTTTTGGAATTCAGATTTTACCGTTTTTTGAAAACAAACCTATCGTCAATTATCATGATTGATAAGTGTTTTCCCAATTTTGGATTTCTCTTTCACCCAATATGTATTGGGTAAACTGAAACTGGATTTTTGCTGACTAAAAAAATTATGAATGTTTATTGTTAGCCATTTTGACGATCCTCTCTTGTTTTAGCTGTCCTGGATTTCATGCGATATGGAAAAGAAATTTTGGAAAACTTGACTGAAAATAGTTGTTGTTTGGACGAATAGTTCTGATGATAGTAATTAATTAATGCAAATGAAGTTGTAGATTTTAGAAGTATGGTTGGGGTATCTCCTATGTTGAACAAGATTGTGAAGGGACAGCTGAGATGGCTGGGACATTTAATGAGAATGGATGGAAATAGAATTGCAAGGAAGAGATGGGACTGGACGCCTGGTGGGAGGAGATCAAGAGGTAGACCACGTAAATGCTGGAGGGATGAAATTGAAAAGATTTTGACAAAGAACAACATGCCAACAATTGAACAGCTGAGAAGAGAGGGAATTTTTGAAAACAGTATTGAGTGGAGAAGACAACTGATTCCACTGACAGGCTGAAAGCCTACCTGGGAGTGGAAGTGAAGTGTGAAGTGAAGTGAAGTTGTTGGAATTTTCGTTTTCAGTTATGTTCTTGTATTAGTTTGTTATATTATTATTATTAATCCAGTACCGGATTGAGACTGCTATGTTTCTTGATGAAGAGGTACAAACGCCTTCTCGTGTGAACATAAAGGGTTGGTACTGACCCTCTAGATAGAAGATAAGGTACAAATTGTTACCTTTTTAACTTAAACCCTTTGCCTAATTATTATTATTATGATTATTATTTTTATTATTATTATTATCATCATTATTATTATTACTGTTTTCATTATTATTATTATTATTATTATTATTATTATTATTATTATTATTATAAGTTAATATTATTATTATTATTATCATCATCATTATTATTATTATTATTATTATTATTATTACTACTTGCTAAGCCCTAGTTGGAAAAGCTAGATACTACAAGCCCAAGAGCTCCAATAGTGAAAAATAGCCCAGTGAGGAAAGGAAATAAGAAAATAAGTAAATGATATAAGAAGTAGTGAACAATTTAGATGAAATATTTTAAAAACAATAATAACATTAAAACAGATATTTCATATATAAACTATAAAAAAAGACTCATGTTAGCCTGTTCAACACAAAGAAAAAAAATTGCTGCTATTTTGAATTAATGTATGCTTGTACTGTGTGGTCAAAATGCTCACCATGCTTGTAACCTTACGAACAAGCAATATTTTTTTTTTTGATGAGAGAAAAAAAATCACAATTCTTGTTTTCTCAACCGAAATAAAAATTTTCAAAATAAGGTATTAAAAATTATTGATTATTTATTAGACAAAACGAAAAGCAGAGAAGCTTTATATCTCTCTGGATTAAATACATTTCATTATCTTCAGACTGCAGAGAAATTTAGAGTTATTTTAAAATAATTGGATCTGATGTAAGTTACATCATGTAACAGAGGAAATCTTATTTTCACTTCTGCGCGTGACAATTAACCAATCCCCCTTCCCTTGGCATTGCTTTGGTCTTCGAAAATGTGTATTTAACCATTTCTCCCTTTCAGACGACCCATAGAATCCGACGTTTGGGAGCTCTGTCACGTTTCGTCCCTAGTCGCTTTCCTGGTGTTACAGTCTCCAGTCGCCTCTTCTTCTTCTTCTTCTTCTTCTTCTTCTTCTTCTTCTTCTTCTACTTATGACCGAGTATATAACACGCATGCGATGTTCATACAAGATGAGGATTAGGGTCTTAGATAAAGGACGCCTTTGCCTTTCTTTCTAGAACATGAGGAAGACTGTCTTGAACTATGGCCTGAAACACTTCCCAGAATAGGTTCTCTTCAAGACTGTCTTGTATTATGGCCTACAACACTAGCCAAAATAGATTTTCTTGAAGACTGCCTTATACTATGGCCTGCAACACCGCCCAGAGTAAGCTCTCTTGAAGACTGCCTGCAACACTAGCCAAAATAGGTTCTCTTGAAGATTGCCTTGTACTAGGGCCTACAACACTAGCCAAAATAGGGTCTCTTGAAGACTGCCTTATACTATGGCCTACAATACTAGCCAAAATAAATTCTCTTGAAGACTGCCTTATACTATGGCCTACAACGCTAGCCAAAATAGGTTCTCTTGAAGACTGCCTTATACTATGGCCTGCAACACTAGCCAAAATAGATTCTCAAGAAGACTGCCTTATACTATGGCCTGCAACACCACCCAGAGTAAGCTCTCTTGAAGACTGCCTTATACTATGGCCTGCAACACTAGCCAAAATAGGTTCTCTAGAAGACTGCCTTATACTATGGCCTGCAACACCACCCAGAGTAAGCTCTCTAGAAGACTGCCTTATACTATGGCCTGCAACACTAGCCAAAATAGATTCTCTAGAAGACTGTCTTATACTATGGCCTGCAACACTAGCCAAAATAGATTATCTTGAAGACTGCCTTATACTATGGCCTGCAACACTAGCCAAAATAGGTTCTCTTGAAGATTGCCTTGTACTAGGGCCTACAACACTAGCCAAAATAGGTTCTCTTGAAGACTGCCTTATACTATGGCCTACAATACTAGCCAAAATAAATTCTCTTGAAGACTGCCTTATACTATGGCCTACAACGCTAGCCAAAATAGGTTCTCTTGAAGACTGCCTTATACTATGGCCTGCAACACTAGCCAAAATAGATTCTCTAGAAGACTGCCTTATACTATGGCCTGCAACACCACCCAGAGTAAGCTCTCTTGAAGACTGCCTTATACTATGGCCTGCAACACTAGCCAAAATAGGTTCTCTTGAAGATTGCCTTGTACTATGGCCTGCAACACTTCCCAGAATAGGTTATCTTCAAGACTGTCTTATACTATGGCCTGCAACACTAGCCAAAATAGAATCTCTAGAAGACTGCCTTATACTATGGCCTGCAACACTAGCCAAAATAGATTCTCTAGAATACTGCCTTATACTATGGCCTGCAACACCACCCAGAGTAAGCTCTCTAGAAGACTGCCTTATACTATGGCCTGCAACACTAGCCAAAATAGATTCTCTAGAAGACTGCCTTATACTATGGCCTGCAACACCACCCAGAGTAAGCTCTCTAGAAGACTGCCTTATACTATGGCCTGCAACACTAGCCAAAATAGATTCTCTAGAAGACTGTCTTATACTATGGCCTGCAACACTAGCCAAAATAGATTATCTTGAAGACTGCCTTATACTATGGCCTGCAACACCGCCCAGAGTAAGCTCTCTTGAAGATTGCCTTGTACTATGGCCTGCAACACTAGCCAAAATAGAATCTCTGGAAGACTGCCTTATACTATGGCCTGCAACACTAGCCAAAATAGATTCTCTAGAAGACTGCCTTATACTATGGCCTGCAACACCACCCAGAGTAAGCTCTCTAGAAGACTGCCTTATACTATGGCCTACAACACTAGCCAAAATAGATTCTCTAGAAGACTGCCTTATACTATGGCCTGCAACACCACCCAGAGTAAGCTCTCTAGAAGACTGCCTTATACTATGGCCTGCAACACTAGCCAAAATAGATTCTCTAGAAGACTGTCTTATACTATGGCCTGCAACACTAGCCAAAATAGATTATCTTGAAGACTGCCTTATACTATGGCCTGCAACACCGCCCAGAGTAAGCTCTCTTGAAGATTGCCTTGTACTATGGCCTGCAACACTAGCCAAAATAGAATCTCTAGAAGACTGCCTTATACTATGGCCTGCAACACTAGCCAAAATAGAATCTCTAGAAGACTGCCTTATACTATGGCCTGCAACACTAGCCAAAATAGATTCTCTAGAAGACTGCCTTATACTATGGCCTGCAACACCACCCAGAGTAAGCTCTCTAGAAGACTGCCTTATACTATGGCCTGCAACACTAGCCAAAATAGATTCTCTAGAAGACTGCCTTATACTATGGCCTGCAACACTAGCCAAAATAGATTCTCTAGAAGACTGCCTTATACTATGGCCTGCAACACCGCCCAGAGTAAGCTCTCTTGAAGACTGCCTGCAACACTAGCCAAAATAGGTTCTCTTGAAGACTGCCTTATACTATGGCCTGCAACACCGCCCTGAGTAAGCTCTCTTGAAGACTGCCTTATACTATGGCCTGCAACACTAGCCAAAATAGATTCTCTTCAAGACTGCCTTATACTATGGCCTGCAACACCGCCCAGAGTAAGCTCTCTTGAAGACTGCCTTATACTATGGCCTGCAACACTAGCCAAAATAGGTTCTCTTGAAGATTGCCTTGTACTATGGCCTGCAACACTAGCCAAAATAGGTTCTCTTGAAGACTGCCTTGTACTATAGCCTGCAACACTAGCCAAAATAGGTTCTCTTGAAGATTGCCTTATACTATGGCTTGCAACACTAGCCAAAATAGGTTCTCTTGAAGGTTGCCTTGTACTATGGCCTGCAACACTAGCCAAAATAGGGTCTCTTGAAGACTGCCTTATACTATGGCCAGCAACACTAGCCAAAATAGGTTCTCTTGAAGGTTGCCTCGTACTATTGCCTGCAACACTAGCCAAAATAGGTTCTCTTGAAGGTTGCCTTGTACTATGGCCTGCAACACTAGCCAAAATAGGTTCTCTTGAAGATTGCCTTGTACTATAGCCAGCAACACTAGCCAAAATAGGTTCTCTTGAAGGTTGCCTCGTACTATTGCCTGCAACACTAGCCAAAATAGGTTTTCTTGAAGATTGCCTTGTACTATGGCCAGCAACACTAGCCAAAATAGGTTCTCTTGAAGGTTGCCTTGTACTATGGCCTGCAACACTAGCCAAAATAGGTTTTCTTGAAGATTGCCTTGTACTATAGCCAGCAACACTAGCCAAAATAGGTTCTCTTGAAGGTTGCCTCGTACTATTGCCTGCAACACTAGCCAAAATAGGTTTTCTTGAAGATTGCCTTGTACTATAGCCAGCAACACTAGCCAAAATAGGTTCTCTTGAAGGTTGCCTTGTACTATGGCCTGCAACACTAGCCAAAATAGGTTTTCTTGAAGATTGCCTTGTACTATAGCCAGCAACACTAGCCAAAATAGGTTCTCTTGAAGGTTGCCTCGTACTATTGCCTGCAACACTAGCCAAAATAGGTTTTCTTGAAGATTGCCTTGTACTATAGCCAGCAACACTAGCCAAAATAGGTTCTCTTGAAGGTTGCCTCGTACTATTGCCTGCAACACTAGCCAAAATAGGTTTTCTTGAAGATTGCCTTATACTATGGCCTGCAACACTAGCCAAAATAGGTTCTCTTGAAGGTTGCCTCGTACTATGGCCTGCAACACTAGCCAAAATAGGTTCTCTTGAAGGTTGCCTTGTACTATAGCCAGCAACACTAGCCAAAATAGGTTCTCTTGAAGGTTGCCTCGTACTATTGCCTGCAACACTAGCCAAAATAGGTTTTCTTGAAGATTGCCTTATACTATGGCCTGCAACACTAGCCAAAATAGGTTCTCTTGAAGGTTGCCTCGTACTATGGCCAGCAACACTAGCCAAAATAGGTTCTCTTGAAGGTTGCCTTGTACTATGGCCTGCAACACTAGCCAAAATAGGTTCTCTTGAAGGTTGCCTTGTACTATGGCCTGCAACACTAGCCAAAATAGGTTCTCTTGAAGGTTGCCTTGTACTATGGCCAGCAACACTAGCCAAAATAGGTTCTCTTGAAGGTTGCCTTGTACTATGGCCTGCAACACTAGCCAAAATAGGTTCTCTTGAAGGTTGCCTTGTACTATGGCCTGCAACACTAGCCAAAATAGGTTCTCTTGAAGGTTGCCTTGTACTATGGCCTGCAACACTAGCCAAAATAGGTTCTCTTGAAGGTTGCCTTGTACTATGGCCTGCAACACTAGCCAAAATAGGTTCTCTTGAAGATTGCCTTGTACCATGGCCTGCAACACTAGCCAAAATAGGTTTTCTTGAAGATTGCCTTGTACTATGGCCTGCAACACTAGCCAAAATAGGTTCTCTTGAAGGTTGTCTTGTACTATGGCCAGCAACACTAGCCAAAATAGGTTCTCTTGAAGGTTGCCTCGTACTATTGCCTGCAACACTAGCCAAAATAGGTTTTCTTGAAGATTGCCTTGTACTATAGCCAGCAACACTAGCCAAAATAGGTTGTCTTGAAGGTTGCCTCGTACTATGGCCTGCAACACTAGCCAAAATAGGTTTTCTTGAAGATTGCCTTATACTATGGCCTGCAACACTAGCCAAAATAGGTTCTCTTGAAGGTTGCCTTGTACTATGGCCAGCAACACTAGCCAAAATAGGTTCTCTTGAAGGTTGCCTTGTACTATGGCCTGCAACACTAGCCAAAATAGGTTCTCTTGAAGGTTGCCTCGTACTATGGCCTGCAACACTAGCCAAAATAGGTTCTCTTGAAGGTTGCCTTGTACTATGGCCTGCAACACTAGCCAAAATAGGTTCTCTTGAAGATTGCCTTGTACTATGGCCTGCAACACTAGCCAAAATAGGTTTTCTTGAAGATTGCCTTGTACTATGGCCTGCAACACTAGCCAAAATAGGTTCTCTTGAAGGTTGCCTTGTACTATGGCCTGCAACACTAGCCAAAATAGGTTCTCTTGAAGACTGCCTCACACTATGGCCTGCAACACTAGCCAAAATAGGTTCTCTTGAAGACTGCCTCACACTATGGCCTGCAACACTAGCCAAAATAGGTTCTCTTCAAAACTGTCTTGAACTATGGCCAGCAGCACTAGCCAAAATAGATCCTTTTGAAGACTGCCTCACACTATGGCCTGCAACACTAGCCAAAATAGGTTCTCTTGAAGACTGCCTCACACTATGGCCTGCAACACTAGCCAAAATAGGTTCTCTTCAAAACTGTCTTGAACTATGGCCTACAACACTAGCCAAAATAGATTCTCCTGAAGACTACCTTATGCTATGGCCTACAACACTAGCCAAAATAGATCCTTTTGAAGACTGCCTTATACTATGGCCTGCAACACTAGCCAAAATAGGTTCTCTTGAAGACTGCCTCACACTATGGCCAGCAACACTAGCCAAAATAGGTTCTCTTGAAGACTGCCTCACACTATGGCCAGCAACACTAGCCAAAATAGGTTCTCTTGAAGACTGCCTCACACTATGGCCAGCAACACTAGCCAAAATAGGTTCTCTTGAAGACTGCCTCACACTATGGCTGGCAACACTAGCCAAAATAGGTTCTCTTGAAGACTGCCTCACACTATGGCCAGCAACACTAGCCAAAATAGGTTCTCTTGAAGACTGCCTCACACTATGGCCAGCAACACTAGCCAAAATAGGTTCTCTTGAAGACTGCCTCACACTATGGCCAGCAACACTAGCCAAAATAGGTTCTCTTGAAGACTGCCTCACACTATGGCCAGCAACACTAGCCAAAATAGGTTCTCTTGAAGACTGCCTCACACTATGGCCTGCAACACTAGCCAAAATAGGTTCTCTTCAAAACTGCCTTATACTATGGCCTGCAACACTAGCCAAAATAGGTTCTCTTGAAGACTGCCTTATACTATGGCCTACAACACTAGCTAAAATAGGTTCCCTTCAAAACTGTCTTGAACTATGGCCAGCAGCACTGCCA